>NW_028243355.1:0-32121 GCF_964263255.1 Lissotriton vulgaris
TTAAAAGTGGTACAAAAGGGGGTGGTTATGGACGGAGTATCTGAATCAATCAAACACTCACACCCAGTCAAAAAATCTGGGTTTAATCCATCACCGTTCTTTAGCCCACTCTGCCACCCCAGTTCAGACATGGCTATATGCAAATCAGTCTGACCCTGTGCCTCATTGGAACAGTCCAGCCCGAACTGCCAAGCCATGTCTTCCCTGGACCGGAAACAAGCTTCCGAGGACCGGTTTTTGGCATTCCAGCCGCCCAGCAGAGGGTGGAGCCAGCATTGTGGAAGGCAGGCACAGCCCTATTCAGACCCAAGTGCTATCCCCTCCCACCACTCAAGATGCAGATGCAGTCATTCAGCCTAGGGCTGACCCAGCCAGCCTCCTGGGGGCTCCCAGCCCCTGTCACTCTCAAACCAGACAGCCAATTCACAAACAGGCCAAGGCACACAGAAGGGTCAGACAAGAGAACAGCAACTTTGGGGCAAGATAGCCTTACAATAGTGAAAAACGAAAATGGCTGTAATTCACTACCAGAGCATGTCACCTGCACAAGTACATCCTCTACCTTTCACATACACTGCATCCTGCACAAGGGGGTACCTTGGGCCTTCCATAGGGGTGACCAACGTGGACAGAAAGGGAAGGGTTAGGCCTGGCCAGTGGGGACACTGACCAGGAGAACATGGCAGTTCACAGACTGCACACAGGCACTTCGGTGGCAGGCATGAGACACCATTTTAGGGCTACTCATGTGGGTGGCACAATAAGTGGTGCAGGCCCACTAGTAGCATTTGTTATCACCAGCCCTGACACACTCAGTGCACTTTACTAAGGACTTCTTGGTGACACATATATGCCAATCATGGATAACTAATCACAATATCAATGTACACAGGGAGCACTTGCACTTTGACACTGAACAGCAGTGGCAAAGTGCCCAAAGCATCTAAACCAGCAAAAAACGAAATCCAGCACAGCATAAAAAATACTGGAGGTAGAGGCAAAAATATTGGGGGAAACCACCCCAGAGATGCCAGGTATAACAGTCAGAATGGAAAACCTTTGACGGAGATGATCCGATTGGTGCATTCAACTGACGCTCTTTTCTGGTCGTCCTGAAATGTTACCTAAATCCCAGTCAATCATGAACAGTGATATCTAATTGCCTCTTTACATTTTCTTGTTGCAGTTTACCTTAAATCTCTAAACACGTATATTCTGTCATTATTACATTTTTATTCTATTGTTGTCAATCTGGTCGTTTTATTTCTTTTTCAATTTTAGCAAAGTGTGAAATTTTTATTGTGTTGTCTTGACTTTTTAGCTGTTTTGTGCTGCTAAATGATTTGCACAGTTTACTACTTTAAGCCTCTTTGCTGTCTGCAAATTCTCCTGTGCTCTTGAAGAGTAAGAAATAAAATTATTGTTTCATTGCCTTTTAGAAGCCTCCAGATCCGTCTCGGAGAACATAACCTCAAAAACTACGAAGAGACTGAACAGTTCACTTTCGTCGAGAAGGCGATCCCTCATAGCGGGTTTAATCGGCAGACCTATGAGAATGACATCATGCTACTCAAACTCGCGACACCTGCTGTCTACAATGAATATGTACGTGCACTCCCTCTGTCCACCAGCTGTGTACCCGAAGGAACTGACTGTGTGGTGTCTGGATGGGGAACGCTTAGCAGCCCTGAAGGTGACAAATATTCCGGTGAAAGAAAACTTGTTGGTTGTATGTAATCTGTCATCTTTTCACTGAACAGCTCCTCACGTGTATAATCTCTTTCTAAAGTCCCTTTGTATCATCATTCTCTCTTCCCTCCCTTTGAGGATATCCAGAGGGACCATTTCCAAAGGAATGCTGTATCTTGGGTAATGCCAGGCTGCAGTAAGTATGTTACGACAACTTGGTTGTGTCATATTAACCTAGCAGGGTGGTGGCAGCTCTCTGTGTGGTTTTTACCAAGCGCTTGTGCAGATTGCGAGGGGCTCCTCCTCTGCACGCTACTGATGCCCTTGGGAAACATTTTCTAACATCGATGTAACATCTCAAAGACATAAAGGAGGAATACTGTCTCAGGAGGTTTATCTCCAGTAATAGGTGAAGAAATGCATTGCAGGATGTTGCTGAAGCCTGCTGATCTAGTCAAGTTCAATGCATGTTGTCCTCTGGGTATAAGCAGAGGGATCACTGACAGAATATCGACAGTCAAAATATCGACTTGCCAAAATATCGAGGTAAAAATATCGAATGCCAGAATATCGACTTCCTATCTACAAACAGGTAAGTACAAAAATATCGACTCCAAAATATCGATAGGAAAAAATATAGACAGTCAAAATATCGAATTTTTTAAATATCTTAAAAGTAATTTAAAACTAATATAATAATAAATATAATTAATTTAAACATACTTAAAATACTTAAATAAACTTAAAATTAATAAATAATTAATGTAACTTTTAAAAAAATATGTTTATAAAACATATACAATATTTTTTCAGTGGGATAGCGAGAGGGTTAAAATTACTATTCCCACTCCAGAGAGTGCAACAGTAGGGAAAGCGTTGGATAGCGTAGGGGTAAAAATTACTATTCCCACTCAAGTGAGCGCAACAGTAGGGAAAGCATTGGATAACTTAGGGGTAAAAATTACTATTCCCACTCCAGTGAGTGCAACAGTAGGGAAAACATTGGATAGCGTAGGGGTAAAAATTACTTATTTATTTTATTTTTATTTTTAGAGTTTTATATAGCGCGAACTTGAACCGATTAGGTTATCAGAGCGCTTTACATAGCACCAGTTCCGTTACATGTTATCAAAGCCTTTTACATAGAATCAGTTACGTTACACATTTCAGGAACACATTTCTTTTTGTTCTAGTGAATAGGGTTATCTCTTCACACGAGGGAAGGGATACACCTGGCTATACTCCAACAGTCACACAGGCGACTAGTCGTTAAAGCTATAACTCTAAACACAGGGAGGAGATACACATGGATACAATCTAAAAATCACATAGGATACTAGTCATTAGAGTTATCTTCTATCTACACCGGAGGGATATGACGGGAAACACTCTAAGGGTCACATAGGGGTGGTAGAGAGTACAAATATGACTGGAAACACTCTAAGGGTCACATAGGGGTGGTAGAGAGTACAAAGGTCCACTACAAACACTAGTGATAAGAGTCAACTACATACACATAGGAAGGGATATGACTGGTTAAACTCTAAGAGACGCATAGGGGTGGTATATGGTGTAAGGACATCAGCGACTACCAAAGCTTAGCATTATTGCAATCGGTCAAAGATGCAGTCACAGCATAGAGGAGGGTGGGTGGGATGCAAGGTATGGAGGGAAGGGCTAGAGTCCAACGAAAACTGTCCGAAAACAGCAGCATTCACAGCATAGAGGAAGGGTGGGTGGGATGCAAGGTATGGAGGGAAGGGCTAAAGTCCACCGAAAACTGTCCGAAAGCAGCAGCAAAGTGTCATTCAGGATAGCACGCAAGTCGAGAAGTCCAGGAGAGAAGGTGGGAGCCCAGGAGTGAGATGGAGGCCAGCTGCAGGCGCATCGCCATCTTGGAGAGCTTGCGACCATCAGAGTTCACCAGAGGCACTATCCTCACAGCGTACCGGGCACAGCCACAGGCAGCAGAAGGTGGTGGATCAGTTCGGGAGACCAGAGCCCAGTTAAGCACAACGTGGGTGGTGGCTTTGAGCATGTGGGGGGGAAGACCGTGTTGGCGCTATGGATGCGGTCGCGCTGGCTCCCGGAGAGTTGCGTGTGGGTTCATCCGCCCTGGTATGCGTTCGTGTCCCTGGAGCCTGTGTCCGCCGGTTGTAGGAGGCGTGTCCCCAAAGGGGCCATCTTGGAGTCAGGCACCGTTGGCGCGAAACAGCGTGGTCAGCAGGGGGGGGGGGCACATCTCTGCCCCCGGGCCCAGGCCCGTCTGTGGCGGAGAACGGATGAATGGCCCCCGGAGCAGGTATGTGCGGATGGTCTCGAGGCGGCTCCGTCGTCAGCAGAGGGCGCCGCCATCAATCACAGGCCCTTTGCTGGTGAGCCCCTGGAATGACCGCAGAGTCTCGGCGGGTGGCAGCGGGGGACGCGGTAGGAGCCCTACGTACCGCTCGGGTGATCAACGCCTGTCAAACTCGCCCCCCGGCAGGACGCCGCCGGCTCCGCTCCTCGTCCTTGTTGTTTAGCCCGGGCTGGTAACGGGCGGCCGCCATGTTGGGTCCCAGGCAGGGATCGGGAGCAAACCATCAATGTCGCTCCGCAGGCACCAGTAGCGATCGGGGCAGCCCCGCAGGTGCCCCACACCTTCCGCTTCAGTTAGGAAGCGTGTGCATCGCGGAGGGCTTCCTAGGGACGCTGGGCTCCAGGCCGAAGCAGCGCGCGGACCGGGAGCCGAGACGGTCCACGTCCGTCCCGTCTCGGCTCCTCCTCCTATCCACTCCAGTGAGTGCAACAGTAGGGAAAGCGTTGGATAGCGTAGGGATGAAAATTACTATTCCTACTCTAGTGAGTGCAACAGTAGGTAAAGCGTTGGATAGCGTACGGGTAAAAATTACTATTCCAACTCCAGAGAGTGCAACAGTAGGGAAAGTGTTGGATAGCGTAGGGGTAAAAATGACTATTCCCACTCCAGTGAGTGCAACAGTAGGGAGAGCGTTGGATAGCGAAAGGGGTAAACATTACTATTCCTACTCCAGAGAGTGCAACAGTAGCGAAAGCGTTGGATAGAGTAGGGTTAAAAATTACTAATCCCACTCCAGTGAGTGCAATAGTAGGGACAGTAAATACTTCATATATAAATATAAATAACATAAATATTAATACCAATTACCAAAGAACTAAAATATTTTACAATTTTATAAAATATATTAATTAATCAATTAAAATTACAAATAATAATTAACTAATAATAAAAATTACCTACTAATACTAATTATTTACCAATTAGCAATAAATTAATTTACAATATAAAAATATTTAAAAATTATACACAAAAAAATATTTTAAAAATGTAATTACTTACAATTAAATTACGCCCGAAGCTATTCCCCTAGAAACACACAACCCACTACAGAAAATAATGTAATAAAAGTAACATATTTATCAATTAATCAATTACAATAAATTACAAATTATATTTTAATTATTACCAAATAATAAATAATTAACAATTAATTCTAAATAAATAACAATAAATAAAATAACATATTTAATTCATTATAATTACATTACTTCCCACCCTATTCCCCTATAAACCCCCAACCCGCTACAGAAAATAAATGACTAAAATTAACATATTAATCAATTAAAATTAATTACCAATTATATTTTATTATTTACAAAGTAATAATTAATTCACTATTATTTCCCAAAAAATACCAATAAATAAAATAACATATTTCATTAATTATAATTAAATAACATCCCACCCTATTCCCCTATAAACTCACAACCCGCTAAAGAATTATATTACACAAAAATTAAAAATTAATATTAACTTACCTTAAATTCGATATTTTTGTTGTCTATATTCTGTGTAGTCGATATTATGTACATTCTATATTTTGATTCGATATTATGTCCATTCTATTTGATATTAACATTTTCTAGTCAATATTTTGGTAGTCTATATTCTGTTTAGTCGATATTATGTCTATTCTATATTTTTTACTCGATAATATGTATAGTCGATAATAAAAAGTCGATATTTTTACTCTATACCGAATTCAAGATTTTCTGAGATCCAAACAAAAGTTGAAGTTCCAGGACTGTGCAAGGGGCAGTATTAGGTGAATAATATTCTTACATTGAAAATGTAACTTGTTGGACCTTCGTTGAAGTGACTGCGATGAGCCTGCACCATCTGTCAGACAAAGATGTAAGAAGTATAGCTTCATCTTCTTTACTCTGAAAAAGCATTTGCAGTTTCACGGAAGAGCCTTGAAACCTAATTCCTGCTTGCAGGAACTCTGCTTACTGCCCTGACCTTTTTTGCAGTTTTCACATTGGATTTCAAAAACCAATCCAAAGAGTTATGGCAGGGGCCGGCATGCTTTTATAAGGCATGCCCTAGATTGATGCGAGGGACTGGGTGCTTCAGTACTTAATTTGAATTAATAAGAGTGCCAGTGCTCAATCTCTATTCAGAAGCCTTCAGCCGATGCAATTGCATGTTGATGCACCAAATACCATAGTTCGAAATCCATCTTGAGTGTGTCTCATCCACTCCCACACAAACCCATCCGCCTCTTTATCCTATTTATGCCTATAAGGCATTTCTATCTTTCTCGTCCTATGTCTTTCCCCTTTGTGTAAATAAGCAGCAGTCCTCAGAAGTGAGTACCGGTAGCCCTCATCTGCAAACACCAGCTCAAATTAGGCACTGGTGGACAGAAGAATATAGAGTCCTGACATTTGAAAAGGCCCCAGAGCTTGGTTAGCTAGGATATTTCTGCAACAGAGTTTAAGAAAGGACAACACATGAACCACTAAAAAGTAGGCAGGGTGGTTTGCAGTAACTTTTTTATCTTTAGGCTAGAAGTTGTGTGCAGGATAAAATTAATTTCCCACTTCAATCACACCAGAGTACAACTGACATGGAAGAACACCAGAGAACTGGTTTATATGATAGATGCCTGATGCCTGCCTGGAGAAATACTGAGATGTGAAGTAACTTGCCTGTGTGTGCAGACATTGTAAGTGTTATATAAGGAAAGCTAGCTTCCTGGTATCTTCAGGAGAATACGTTGCTGAAAAGGACTCCAGCAGTGTTAAACAACTAGCTCACGAGTTGACAGTGGACTAGCACTTTGAAACCTTGCCTAAACTCAGTGATTGTGTTTGTCCCCCACCTCTTTATGTGTGACCTGGAATCTAGAAGATTTCCCTAACTGTTTTGGAGCTGTAGAAGAGGGGATCCATTATCTCCCAGGAAACTGTATTTTTAGATGTAGCATGAAGCGTGATATTTTAATATTTATTTATGTATTGCATTTATAGAGCACACTATCACCTATCAGGCATCTTGGCGCAAGAAGTGAATGAGCTGGCTTACCTCCTTCAGGACCTTGGCAACCCCTAGATCTTAGGGAATAGCCATGTTTTCAGCTTCCTTCTGAATGGCAGGAGATCAATCAATCAATCAATCAATCAATCAAGGCATTTATATAGCGCGCTACTCACCCGGGAGGGTCTCAAGGCGCTGGGGGAGGGGGTATGTCACTGCTCGAATAGCCAGGTCTTGAGCTGCTTTCTGAAGGAGAGATGGTCCTGAGTTCGCCGAAGGTGGGTGGGGAGGGAGTTCCAGGTCTTGGCTGCCAGGTAGGAGAAGGATCTTCCTCCGGCAGTGGCTCTGCGGATTCGTGGTACGGTGGCGAGGGCTTGGCTGGTCGATCGTTGCTGGTGGGTGGGCGTGTAGAAGGTCATGCGGTCGTTGAGGTACTTGGGTCCCAGGTCGTGGAGAGCCTTGTGTGCGTGGGTGAGGAGTCTGAACGTGATTCTCTTGTTGACAGGGAGCCAGTGCAGGTCTCTCAGGTGTCCGGTGATGTGGCTGTGTCGGGGGATGTCCAGGATGAGTCGTGCGGAGGCGTTCTGGATGCGCTGGAGTCTTTTTTGAAGTTTGGCTGTGATTCCGGCGTAGAGGGTGTTCCCGTAGTCCAGTCGGCTGGTGACGAGTGCTTGGGTAACGGTCTTCCTGGTTTCAGTGGGGATCCATCTGAAGATCTTGTGGAGCATGCGCAGGGTGTTAAAGCACGAAGATGAGACAGCGTTGACTTGTCTGGTCATCGACAGGGAGGAGTCCAGGATGAAGCCCAGGTTGCGTGGGTGGTCCGTTGGCTTGGGAGCGGTGCCCAGGGCCGGGGGCCACCAGGAGTCATCCCAGGTGGAGGGTGATGATCCCAGGATGAGGACTTCCGTCTTGTCTGAGTTCAGTTTAAGGCGGCTGTTCCTCATCCAGTCGGCGACGTCTTTCATCCCTTTGTGCAGGTTGGCTCTGGCGGAGGTGGAGTCGTTGGTGAGGGAGAGGATCAGCTGGGTGTTGTCGGCATAGGAGATGATGTTGAGGTTGTGTTGGCGTGCGATGACTGCGAGGGGGCTCATGTAGACGTTGAAGAGGGTTGGGCTGAGTGAAGATCCTTGTGGTACGCCGCAGATGACTTCGGTGGCCTTGGATCTGAACGGGGGGAGACGGACTCTCTTGGTTCTTCCGGCGAGGAACGAGATGATCCACTCCAGAGCTTTCTCTCGGATTCCGAATTGCTGAGGTGCTTCACTAGGGTGCGGTGGCAGACGGTGTCGAACGCCGCAGAGAGGTCCAAGAGGATGAGGGCCACTGTTTCTCCGTTGTCGATCAGGGTTCTGATGTCATCGGTGGCAGCGATTAGGGCGGTCTCGGTGCTGTGGTTGGCCCGGAACCCGGACTGCGAGGGGTCGAGGGATCCATTCGTCTCGAGGAAGGCGGCAAGCTGTCTGTTGACGGTCTTCTCAATGACTTTGGCAGGAAAGGGGAGGAGCGAGATGGGACGGTAGTTCTTGAGGTCAGTGGGGTCCGCCGTTGGTTTCTTCAGGAGGGCGGTAAGCTCGGCGTGCTTTCAGCTCTCCGGGAAGGTGGCGGTGTGGAAGGAGGAGTTGATGATGTCCCGGAGATGGGGTGCGATGATGGCGTCGGCTTTGTTGAAAACGTGGTGTGGGTAGGGGTCGGTTGGTGATGCGGAGTGGATGGAGTTCATCGTGCGGGCGGTGTCTTCGGTGCTGATCGGGGTCCAGTTGCAGAGGGTGGTGGTGGCGGGCGTTGGTTCGGTGATGGGGTGCGTGGTCTGTACGTCGAAGCTGTTGTGTATGTCGGCGATCTTGCAGTGGAAGAACGCAGCAAGTGAGTTGCAGAGGTCTTGCGAGGGAGTGATGTTGTTGTTTCCGGCGCTGGGGTTGGAGAACTCTGGAGATCATTGATTTGTCTCAACTCACCCGGAAGAGTGTTCCAAAGCTTCGCAGCAGCGACCTCAAAGGATTTGCCACCAGCTCTGACCTTTTTAAATCTAGGGATTTTATCAGTTTTCCCCCAGAGGAGCGCAGTGTTCGAACAGGAGCATACCACTCAAATTTGAGTTGCAGGGAGATAGGACCAATTCCATGCAAGGCCTTAAGTACCAGGCAGAGTGATTTAAACTGGATCCTTTGTTTCACAGGCTACCAGTTTAGCTCTGCCAGAGCCAAGGAGGCCGAGGACCTACTGGACTAGCCTAATTCTAATTTAGCTGCAGTTGACTGTAACCTCTGCATCCTGGCAAGCAAAAACCTATGGGACTCAAGGAGGAGGGTGTTGCAACAGTCAACTCTGCTGAGTACCGTGCTCCGAACTATGAGGGAGCGCGCCAGAGGTGGCAACAGTGAAAGGATCTTCCGAAGGGATCGAATGATAGCCAAACAGCAACCTACTACCTTCGTCACATGCGCCTCAAGTAGAGTTCACGGTCAAATGTCACCCCTAAGTAACGGACTGATTTCACCGGCTGAACCAAATTGGAGGGGTCAGAGGGCCAGAAATTACTGGGCAGCCCAGAGGGGATCCTTTCAAGGGAGCAGTAAAGCAGTTTGGTCTTAGACGCATTGAATTGCAGCGATTTGTCCCTCAGCCACAATGTAGTGTCCCGCATACAGCTGTGAAATTCGTCAAGAGAGGTTGACTGAGATCCCTCCAAAGAAAGAATAAGTTGAGTGTCATCCGCATAATTAACAATCTCAATATTGTGACGCTCAATGACATTCATCTGAGGTTTCAGGTAGATATTGAACAAAATGGCGCTGATGGCCGAGCCCTGTGGAACACCATGGGAGACACTAGTAAACTCAGATTGAAAGAAGGAGAGGGAGACTGCCTGCTGCCTGCCTGACAGAAACGATTGAAACCACCTCGGGACACAGCCCTTCACTCCCACCTCCTCCAGTCGTCTCAACAGGATTCCATGGTTAACCGTATCGAAGGCAGCAGACAGGTCAAGCAGAATAAGTACGGCTGCCTGCCCCCTGTCTGCCCGCCTCCGGAGTTCGTCCATCACGGTAACCAGAGTTGTTTCAGTGCCATGGGCTGGTCTGAACCCAAATTGTTCCACCTCCAGTAGCTTAGCTTGTTCTAGCAATGTGGACAGCGTATTGCTCACCAAACGTTCAACTATTTTAGCGGGGAAGGAAAGGAGAGAGATGGGTCTGAAATTTTTAGGACACTTAGGATCGAGGGACGGCTTTTTAAGCAGAAGTGTCACTAATGCCTGCTTCCACTGAGAAGGGACCACCCCCTCAGAGAGAGACTGATTGCAAATCAGACGAAGCGTGGGGAACAAGACTGCTCTAAATTCTTTCCAGATCTTACACAGCAGTCCAGAGGAGAGCCAGATTCGATACCCTCAGCCAGCCTCCAGAATCCCTCAGGTTCCAGGGAAGGAAACTCATCAAGAGAGACCAAATTAGCCCCCTCCAAGGTTGAGTCCACAGACCCTATACAGCTGTCCTCCGAAGCAGGGATAGTCGTCCCTGCCAGAGAAAGTGGGACACCACCCAGATCCATAATAATGCCATTGACTTTGTCATAGAAAAACCAAGCAAAATCATCACAAAGACTTTGGGAGCGAGAAATCACACTCTTAACACAGTCTGGATTGGACAAGCTGTTAAGAATGTTAAACATGCTTCTAGCGCTGTTGGGGTCATTACGCTTTAAGGTGTCAAAGTATTCAGCTTTAGACCTATTAATACTCTTCCTGTATTCTACAATTTTTTGTCTCCAGGACAACTTGTCCACATCCTGGTAACCATACCTCCATTTCCTCTCAGCCCGTTTACATTCATGTTTAAGGATTTTTAACTCTTCACTGAACCAAGGGGCAGAAGGTGTACCTCTGTTCCCGAAGATTCTTAACAGGGGCATGAGAGTCAAGGGCCAGGGTATGGTTTGAGTCAACTAGGAAAGCACCAGAAGATAGGAGAATTTCAGTCGAACGTTAACTGATTATGCCACTACCCACCTGTCAGAATCCCGTTCAGAGCAAGCATGGGTTACTAGGCTTAACCAATGGGATTGAGTAATTTTACTCCTGATGTCCTGCTGCCCAACTTACTCTGGATTCTGAGCAACTGGGTCAAGTACCTTCTCAGCACAGGACTCTTAGTGGTAGCCCTTGTCAAGGAGTCCAAATCATCTTGGGGGGATGTAGAGAAAAGGGGGTGAGCACGGACCCATAACTCAACATGTGCACAGCAGCAGCAAATGATTTTCCAGTCAAATACTTGCTTTTGTGATAAAATAAGAATTAATTTATTACTATAAAGTAAGTCAGAGCTATAGTGTTCTATAGACGGATCCCTGAGTACATCTGCCTTCTAGCTAGTAGTAGGAAATACAATAAGCACATTGCCCATGAAAAATCCTCCTTCTTTTGTGACACACTAAATAATGCAAAAAACTGCCTCAAAGAACTCTTCATTATTATCAGAAAACAAACATCCAAACCAACACCTACGGCAATTCCAGCCTCCGAAGATCTATATAACAAATTTGCCAATTTCTTCAACGGAAAAATACTAAAGATTGAGCTCTCACTGATGGACCACTCGCACCCCTCAAAGGCAGGCCTACTACCCATCAAAGAAGATAGAAACCCACCTAGCCAACCAACCAAAAACTGGCTAACCTTTGAACCCACCACTGAAACAGAAATTATTGAACTAACTACCGGATCCAAACCCTCATCGCACCTTGAAGACCCCCTCCCCGCTCAACTGGCAAACACTCCTTAGCCCCTATCTGGACTGAGATTATGAACAGCTCCCTGGAAGCAGGAATCATGCCTGACTGCCTCAAAATAGGCCAGGTAATATCATTAATTAAAAAAAGCAGGTGCCGACCCTAACGATCTCAACAACTACAGGCCTGTCCCCAATCTTCCTTTCCTAGCAGAACTACTAGAAAAATGTGTTCTCCGTCAACTCACCCACCAAATGGACATTAACAACCTCCTCGACCCGCACCAATCAGGCTTCAGGAAAGGATGTAGCACAGAGACTGCCATCTTAAATGTCATAGATGATGTGCACAAATCACTGGACAAGAACCGCTGCTGTCTACTCATACTCCTTGACCTTTCGGCGGCCTTTGACACGGTCGACCACAAACTACTCATCAACACTCTCCAAGAAAGCATTGGAGCAAAAGGGGTGGTCTCACAATGGTTCACCTCCTTTCTACAAAACCGCTCCCAAAGAATAAAAATAGGAAACTCCACGTCCGACCTACACCCTATAATCAGAGGTGTTCCCCAAGGCTCAGTTCTTTCACCAGTTCAACATCTACATGGAGCCACTCACCATCATCCTCAAAAAAGCCAACATTCCCTTCCACCTCTACGCTGATGACACCCAGATCTACCTTGAAACCTCCTCCATAGCAGACATGCAAAGACAAAATAACACCCTAAGCGAAGTACAAAAGTGGCTGTCCCTAAACCATCTGAAACTAAATCAAGACAAAACGGAAATCCTTCTCATAGGCAACAAAGAACAGAACCCCCCGAATGGATAAAGTCTATTGATGCTCTCGACTGTACTCTCATCCCAGCAGACTCAGTGAAGTCATTGGGTATCACTCTAGACCCCAACCTGTATATGATCAAACACATCAAGAACACAGCAAGAGGTGCCTTCTTCAACTTAAAGCTACTGAGCAAAATCAAACCCTTCATCCCACAAGCTATGCAATCCCTTGTGCTATCCAGACTAGACTATGGGATCGCCACCCTCACAGGCACGGCTAAACTTCACCTTGCTCCTCTCAGAACAACACTAAATGCAGCAGCCAGAATGGTGATGGGAGTAAAGAAATATGAACACATCACCCCCGCTCTAAAAGAGCTTAAATGGCTCCCAATAGAAATGCTGGCCAATTTCAGAACTGCCTGCCTTACCCACAAAGCTCTGCACACGGGCAAACCCACCTATCTATCTGCCAAACTCTAAAAAGTGGGACAGACAAGAAACCTCAGAAGCACCAACTCTCTGGTACACATCCCCCCCTTAAAACCTGCAAACAAAAGACCTTATCTAGGTCTTTTACCGGAAATGCACCCAAAATCTGGAATGCCATCCCTTTACATATTAGGACAAACCCTTCCTACAAAGCATTTAAGAGCCCGCTCAAAGCGCTCTTCCTCAATCGAGTCCCCACAAACTGACCATGGACCTACTTGAATTTTCTGTGTACTAGACCTTTATGAAATAATGTTGTAAAGCGCTCCGATACCTCCGGGTCTGGCTAGCGCTTTATAAAACTCAAAAAAAAAAAAGTGATTATTAGGTATTACCCATTCACTATTGGCAACATGCAGGTAAGGCTCCACTAGTAATCTAAGTCTCAAGATTCACATGACAACTCTGTATTAAAGTTAATAGTATCAAGCCCCGAAGCACTTTATGGCAAATTCCCCTGGGGTCAACTCGCAGATCGTCCTGAAATTAGTCTTACATGAGCAGGATCAAAGAGACCGAAGTTTCTGAGCATGCCCCTTCCATGGCTGCTGAATCTGCAGTGGCTGTCTCTGGTGAGTCTTTCACTTGCAACCTGGATGGGCTGCGTTCGTCTTTCCTCAAGCTCCTCACACTCGGTCCTGCAGTGAATTGAGTTGTTAATGAGCTTCCAAACTTGGTAAGTCCTTCAGTTCTTCATATGGGAAGTTGGGGCTGGACCTCAGTCACGGCTCAGGCCCGATAGGGTCACCAAGATGGCCTCTCTCCTCTGATGACGATCTTTGATCCCGTCACACGCAGCTCGGTTCATTTTGCCGCCATCTCCCCGGGCCACGCACAAGCCACGCCCACTCTTGCTAGGTCACGCCCCTTCTCTGCCCCATTTAAACCACGCTGACTACGAGCGCGTCCAGAGAACACCCACACTCCTGAGGCGGAAAGCCGGGAGAATCGTTGCTATAGTTATTTTTACTTGTGTCTAAATACTTGTGTTTTAACTCACCACTCTCCCTTGAGCACTTATACCAGTGACAGGGCACTTCCTGGGATCAGCCGCGCAGCGGACTTTAGCGCTGACACGGAGCTCGGTTCCTTTTGCCGCCATCTCCCCGGGCCACGCACAAGCCACGCCCACTCTCGCTAGGCCACGCCCCTTCCCTGCCGTATTTAAACCGCGCTGACTACGAGCGCATCCAGAGAACACCCACACTCCTGAGGCGGAAAGCCGGGAGAATCGTTGCTATTGTTATTTTTACTTGTGTCTAAATACTTGTGTTTTAACTCACCACTCTCCCTTGAGCACTTATACCAGTGACAGGGCACTTCCTGGGATCAGCCACGCAGCGGACTTTAGCGCTGACACGGAGCTCGGTTCCTTTTGCCGCCATCTCCCCGGGCCACGCAGAAGCCACACCCACTCTCGCTAGGCCACGCCCCTATATATATTTTTTTATTTTTTATTTTTCCTCTTTATAATCATGTGCCTCCTAAGGAAGCGCAGCGGACAAGCGCAGCGGGCGTGCCGTTTGCGTGCCAAAGGCGCGCCTAAGACAAGCCCGTCTACGCCCGTCCGCGCCTGGACGGGCCCAGGGACCAGGCAGCATGGAGAAAATAGCAGTTATACCTCCCTTGAACTTCGCTCTTTGCAAAATTCTGGCATCCCCTCTCTCGATCCTACTACATGCGCCCGCTTAAAGGCCAATAACATCTATCCCCTCCACTTAATGCAGGAGTCCTCCTCTACCTTACCTCAAGGTTCTAACTCCACCAGCTCTACCCTAAGTCCAAATGCTTTGACCCTTTGCTGTCTATACTTCAACACCAGATCTCTGGTAAAACATCAACTAGACATCTTTCTATTGCTCAAATCGGACAGGCCAGACATATTGTTTGTCTCTGAAACTCAGCTCACAGCGGACTCCTTACCGGATATCCTTACAGCCCTACCGGCAGACTATTACATTCTGTTAGTAAACAGAGAACCAGGAAAACCTGGGGGTGGCGTCGCCGCCATTATTCATAAAGATCACACGTTCACCACCTTATCTTCCTTGGATCTACCAGACACTGAAAACCTTGTAATCAAATCTGATACAGACAAGGGAACTATGGTGCTGGTATTGATTTATCGCCCACTCAAAACTATGCTTCCATTCCCAGTCTCTCTGTCTGAGCAAATGGCCAGATTAGTCGTTGATTACGATAAGGTCATGTTGATTGGGGATTTAAATTACTGGTACAACGACTTGGAAGCAGGACCCCATGCCACAGAACTCTTTGAGCTTCTCTCTAATTTGAACTTCTCTCAATATGTCCTGACTCCCACCCATGAAAAATGACACATCTTGGACCAGATTTGGTCACGCAATGTCCCTATGTTTACCCCGATGACCTTGCCTTGCATATGGTCTGATCATCATTTACTGCAATTCTCCATCACCTTTCATGGCCATTTAAAAACTCCTGCTCCCTCAATAATCAAGATTTCCTGTCCACCTTGGCTAATTCTCTCCCAGCATCTTCCACTGATATTAACCCTTTCGCTGCGGCGGCTATTCCGCCGCAGCGCTAAAGGGGCGGGGCGGCCGCCGCATGCTGGTGACAGAACCGCTCCGTCACCAGCTACAGTTGAGCTGTGCTGGTGACGGAGCGGTTCCGTCATGACCCGCCCCGCTCATTAAAACAGCCGCGCAGGCGCAAAATCAGTGCCGCGCAGGCGCGGCGGCCGGGCCATGACGGAACCGCTCCGTCATCAGCACAGCTCAACTGTAGCTGATGACGGAGTGGTTCCGTCATCAGCAGGGGAGGGGTTAAACTGATGGACAAAGAACTCACCGAATGGCTCCTGGCTGCCTGTAATGTGCATGTTCCTTTCACCAAGTTTTCACACGCTCGTCACATGGACGCCCATAGGTGGTTTACCACAGACCTAAAAAATCAAAAATTAGAACTGCGCCAACTGGAGAGAAAATGGAGACACGGGTACCTTGACAAAGATACGGCAGCCCGCAGGAAGTACAAGTGCTCCATTTTATCTGCTAAGGCAGTCTTTTTCTCAGAAAAAATATCCAACGCCCAAAACAAATCTAGAGAAATCTTTAGAGTCGTAAACGAACTGTATAACGATGTCAGAACCTCCCCATCTCAACCCCCCACTCAAACGATGTATAATCAGCTTAATGATTTCTTTAAGGAGAAGATTGCCATCATAAAGGATAGTATTCAAACCACCTCTACCACTACGGACAGTGTGGAAATTTGTAGAAACCCCTTCGAATTCAAGGCTATCCCTCCTATAAATCAACCCAAGTTAGTGGAGTGATGAACCGCGTAAAGTCTGGGTCTCCCAACGACCCTTGCCCCCCGTACATACTGAAGGAAGTCTATTCAACACTTCCTCAAGTAATACTCCCCCTCCTGAACGAGTCCTTATCACAGGGAATAGTTCCCAATTCATTTAAAAACGCCACACTAGTCTCATTAATTAAGAAACCAGGTGCCGACTCCTCCAATCTATCGAACTACCGGCCCATATCCCTCCTCCCTTATGGTGCTAAGATTCTTGAAGCCCATGTGGCTAGCTGTATTTCTAATTTTATAGAGACATCTGACTACCTGGAGCCCAACCAAGCCGGATTCCGCCAGGCACATTCTACTGAGGCGGTGATCCTCGCTGTCCAGGACACTATGAGGTCCAACGCCGATAAGGGCATACATCAGGCCTTGGTGCTCCTGGACCTGTCGGCAGCGTTCGACACGGTGGATCATACCATCTTATTACACCGTGTCGAAGAAGCCGGCCTCCACGGCTCGGCTCTTGGCTGGGTCAAGTCCTTCCTGAAGGACCAATCCCAGGCAGTCAAGCTCGAGAACTTCACGGCGCCCAAACTTTCCACCACCTGCGGCGTTCCGCAGGGTTCGTCATTGTCCACCCTCCTATTCAATCTGTACCTTAAACCGTTGCTGCACTCCTTAAAAAACAGGAAGGTCACAATTTACAACTACGCGGATGACCTGCAGCTGATATTCCCACTAAACTCAATGGACTCTGTCGAGGAATTCCAGACTACTATGCTGCACATTCAAGGGTGGATGGAGCAGAACCATCTAAAACTTAACCCTGGAAAGACGGAGTTGGTACTCCCAGTCAAAAGTGCAACCAGCTGGGGACCTCATTTTGAGCCGTCTTTAATGGGATCTCCCCCGTCTCCCTCTCTTTCGGTGAAGAGTCTCGGGGTCACCCTTAGCTCCGATCTCTCACTGAAAAGTCAGGTGGGAACGGTGATTTCTTCTAGCTTGTTCCAGCTACGAAAGAAAATCGCTCATCTGCTCACACACTCTGCCCTTATCCAGGTGGTAATTGCCTTGGTCCTCTCCCGTTCAGAATTTTTTTATTCTATTTATTTAGGCCTTCCCCTGGCTCTCTCTAAACGCCTGCAGATTGTACAAAATCAGGCGGCCAGACTAATATTTAAAAGCAATGGCAGGAGTTCGGCGAAACCATTGCTAGCCACTCTTCATTGGCTTCCCATAGCCCGGCGGGTTACTTTCAAGGTAGACTGCCTGGCCTTTAAGGCTCTCCATGGCAAAAGTCCCAGGTTCATTAATCATCTGATAAACAAACACGAACCGACCCGCAATCTCCGCTCTGCTCACTTGTCTCTCCTCACCTTGCCCCTTTTCAAAAAGAAACAACTTGGCGGATGCCGATTCGCTTATCTGGCCCCCAAGATCTGGAACTCTTTTCCCCTGTCACTCCGGAGCTGCACCAATCTGGCGGAATTCTGGGGCGCACTAAAGACCTGGTTATTCAAGCAAGCGCACGGTTAGGGTACTGTTTACCATCCTTCTCACCTTTAGCCCCATGAAACCCCTGGGTGCCCGTGCGCTTAATAAATTTTGAATAACATAACATAACATAACATAACACACTTGCCCAGTCACTGTGGCCATCTCTGGCATACAGGGTCACCATCCGTCCAATGCACATGGGCTTTGTGAGAAATTGCATTGCTGGTTGAGATGGGTAAAACACTACTCAAGCAGCAGCCACAATCCTTGTCAGTGTGAAACATAAAAATCACTAAATTAAACGGCACTTAGCCATCTGGTAACTTTGCACAAAGGCAGTCAGGCTTAATTTAGACGCAATGGGTAAAGTATTTATATAGCACACAAACAGTAAGAAAGTGAAAATGCAACACAAGAAAAATTCCACACCAATTTTTAAAATGTAGAGTAACTTAAAAAAAATAGTTTGACACCAAAACAACAAAATAAAAAATTTCTAGAACCAGTTTTTAGTGAAAACTAGACCCAAAAAGATCAAAGTGCTAATTGGGGATATCTGGTTGTGCAAGATCGGGGCACAGTGACAAGTTATGGCCGTCCCCGAATATGTGACAGATACACAGACTGGATTGGGCCCAGTCTCCCCATACCTTTGGACTTGTAAGACATTTTGAAAAAAATGACTGAGAATGTAAAGTTCAGCAGGGCAGGGCAGCCAGTGGTTTCTGATGAGCAGGCATTTTCGTCTGTGAGCTGCTGGCAGAAGTTGCAGTGAAGAATACTTTGATCGGACTTAGGAGCATATTTAGGAACCTCATTGTGTCACTCTTGCACCATATAGCATGGTCCAAGAGCGTTGTAACTCAAAAATTCGATTTATGAAACAATGCAAGGCCACCTTCATATATTATAAAGAATAAAGCAATGCAGCACAAATCGCTGCATTGCTTTACTCTGCACTAGGGTTGCTTCCATGGGCGTTGCCTGGTTGTTCCCACGCAATTTCAATGTTTTAAAAACAAATGTATTTACAGAATGTTAAGAAATATATGGTTGTTCATCGACAAGCTTGGGAAGGTAAAGTGCATCTCAGCATACATCTGTCTTAACAGGGCTGCTGTGTAACATCCTGGTACGAGAGTCAGTAAAAAATCATCTACTTTGACTCCACTGGCTCCTGGTAGAAGCCAGAATAAAATTCAAGGCACTGGTTATTATTCATAGAGCACGGCATATTAGATGCCCCAAAAAAGTTAGGAGGCTAGTCTCTCCCTATATCCCAAAGAGGCAGTTGCAATCTAGCACGGAAGAACGCCTAAAATTGACAAAGGTTAGGAGGGAGAAATGGGGAGGAAGATATTTCTCCCATCTAGCCCCAAACTTTGAAACTCCTTGCCGCTGGAATACAGACTGAGAGACAGAGAATTACAGTTTTGCAAAGAGAACTAGACTTGGCTTTTTAAGCAATATATTCAAGACATGGTTGCCCCGTATTCAGTACCTGATTGCGCAGCACTGGGAAGCCTTAGGGCAGCCATGCGCTATACAAAGCCCAATTTTAATGATAATAATAACAGTTTCTCCTACCCACCCTGTTGTATAGACAATAATTGAGTTTTCACTTTTAAAGTCCTTCTTTGCTGTTGGATCATCCGGTCTGATGGGGCAAGGCGCTGGGCTAACCAACCGAACACTCAAGCCGAATCCAAATTCTTAGCCCCTCTTTGCGCCACACACCTCACTCCCACCGAGATTCGCTGGATTATTCTCCTCCTAGCCCCACTAACTCCTGCTGCATATGTCACTCACTTGCTTATTTGCTCGGTGCTAAGTGCTCAGCGCTCAGAACACTTCCAGGTACTGTAAGTGTACCTTAATGCTAAATGATAAGTGCTAAGCACCAAAACATTCAAAAGATCCAAACATCGAAGCGACATTGACACACTGATTAAAAGAAAGGGAGAAAATTGTTGCGCACCTGATGTTCTTTTGCTGTTTGCCATCGCCATCTGCATAAGTCTGCATAAGTATAGTGTGCTGAGAAAAGCTTTCCCCTAACTGCCCCTGTCTACCAGGCTGTTTGAGGTTGTTTGAGGTAAAAATCTGTTGTTATGTTATGGTATGTTATTGTGATTTTTATAGCGCACAGCTGCCCCAGCAAAGGGGCGTCCCAGCGCTTTTGCTGGCAGAAGGAAGATACCAATACATAACAGAACAGAAAGAAAAAGGAAAAGCCCGAGGGCACTCCAATGGGCCAGGAGGGAAGAGGAATGTTTCGATGGCACTCCTAAAAGCAAACAAATCCTCTAGGTCACGGATATGAGCTGGTAGTGAGTTCCAGAGCTTGGCTGCGAGGTAACGGAACGACCGAACTCCAGCCCGAGAACATTTAAACCGTGGAACTGAGGCCAGATTCTGACCAAATGACCTCAAAGAGCGGGAGGGAACATATGTGGGTAGAAGATGTGCCAAGATCTGGGGGGAAGACAGCTTAAGAATTTTAAAAGAAAGACAGAGAGTCTTAAACTCGATCCTTTGAGCCATGGGTAGCCAATGGAGCTTATGAATGGTTGCTTTTGCCGAGCAGAACCTAGGTAAGCCCACCAGGACTCTGGCTGCAGCGTTCTGAACACGTTGCATCCGGATGATTTCCGTCTGATTGGCCCCCAGCAGGAGTGAGCTCGCATAACCTAATCGCGAGAGCATAGTGACCTGAATTATCAACTGGTCGGGGCATCAAAAAATTTCAGGACTGGCCTAAGCTTACGCAATATACCGAAACAGGTAGCAGCTACTTTTTTAGTGTGTCCGCAAAAACTGAGGGCGGGATCTAACCAGACACCCAAGTTTTTCACCTCAAACACCGGGATGGGAGTTTGATTTTCTAAAGATAGTGCTGCTAAGGGAGAGGGTTATTTTTTTACTAAGTGTGAGGATATTGGAAAACATTCTGGCATTATCAGATGCTAAACGCCCTTTAACAAAGCTGGTCTAGTCTGGATTAATGAGAATAGGAATAACTTTTTCCAAGCGGGTAGCCAAAATCTTAGCAAAAGTTTTACAATCATAGTTGATTAGTGATATGGGGCGACATTTTTTTACAAAAGGAGAGGTATTTGTTAGGTTTAGGAATTACAATAATTAGGGTTTTAGAATTGGATAAAAATGAATTAAAAAGTTCTAACAATTTAGGGGCAAAAATTGAAGAGAAAGCTAAAAACAATTCTACTGAAAAGCCATCAGGGCCAGGGGCTTAGGATTTTTTCAGGGATTTGAGAGCATCTGATATTTCTTGAAGGGAGATATCTTTCTCAAGAGGTGTGAGGGTATCTGGGAGGGAAGTAGGCTTGGGAATATCTTGGAAAAAAAATGTAAAATCTTCTTCAGCTGGGTTAGTAATTTCTGTGTATAAGTTATTATAGTATGGTTGAAAAGTACCAATAATATCAGAATTGGATGAGAGGAGTTGATTATTCATTACTGAATGGATAGGACCAATATTTTTGTGTTCTGAATTCATTTTTAAGTAATTCGCTAACAATCTCCCAGCTTTTTTTTGGCCTCCGTGAAACTTGGATTTGACCTTAAGAAGGATGTTACAAGCATCCTCCACTGTGGCAATTTTGTTAAGAGTGGATTTGTAAAGATGAGGAGGATTTGGAAGAAAAATATTTATGTTCCAAAGTTTTGATAAGACTTTGGGTTTCTTTATATTTTGTGCTCATTAGTTTTTTCTTTTTGGAAGAATAAACAGTAGTAAAGGCCTCAAACGACACTTTAAATGCATCCCAGTTGTTATGATATTGAGGTATCTAGCGAGTTGTTAAGTACAAAAAATTCATTAATAAAAGTGGTAGCTTCTGAAATGAAAGTTCAATCCGATAAAAGGTAATTGTTGAACCTTCAGCAACCTTGTTTGAGTGTATTTATGGATCTAT
This sequence comes from Lissotriton vulgaris, assembly GCF_964263255.1. Taxonomy (NCBI): domain Eukaryota; kingdom Metazoa; phylum Chordata; class Amphibia; order Caudata; family Salamandridae; genus Lissotriton; species Lissotriton vulgaris. Next base: position 21,765 of record NW_028243355.1, read on the forward strand.
CAATAGAGGTGGAAACGGGAGCATGGTCAGAAATAAGACTAGAACCAATTTCAGATGCTTAGAGGCAAGGTAGTAGTGATTTAGTAACTAAAATATAATCAATACGAGATCTTGTATGGTGTACAGGGGTAAAGAAGGTGAATTCTGAGGCATCTGGATTACAGGTTTTCCATGTATCAAATAGAGGGCGAGATGAAATGGCAGATTGGAATGATTTATGGGTTTTATTTGGCTTAAATTTGCAGTTATATTTTCTGTCAGAGAAAGGATCCAGCCAATTGTTAAAATCGCCACCAACCACTACATTAGAATTAGATATGGAAAGTAGTTTTGTTTTTTATAAAATACCAAAATTATGGGTCTGGTTTTACAGGACCACATATATTGAAAAAAGTAATTTGCATTTTGTTGATGAACGCTTCAACTAACACCCAATGACCTTTAGAGTCACATTCTGATGACAATATTTGGGCATTATTAGACTTATGGAACAATATAGCAACACCACCATGACGTTCACAAGCAGGTGAAAAAGCAATTTGGTTAACCCACTGGCGTTTGAGTTTGAGAGATTCTACATCATTACAATGGGTTTCCTGTAAAAAAGCAACTTGAGGGTTAAGTTTAGATAAATGAGACAATACCTTTTGACGTTTGACAGGATAACCTAAACCACGAACATTCCATGAGACAACATTAACCATGTAGTTGGATTAGGGAGTATATGAGGAGACAGGAACACAAAACTGCATATTCAACACAAATGAAACTGTGGAACCAATAAAAAGAAAAGAAAGAGACAAATTATTATGTGATGAAAAAAGGACTTGACAGGAAACAAGACCTGTAATGAACAATAGAACCACCAACAAGATAGTGGAATAGAAATAGTAAAGAAAAAGAGAGGAAGAAAGACAGAAAGATAGAGGTAGGAAACAAGTAGACAGATCAAGGATGAGAATCCAGATCTGAAGAGAGAGAAAAACACGAGAAGATAGGATCATTGTGACAGTGAAGAACACGGACACCCATAATAGAAGAATACTAAAAAATAGAGAACCTCATGAAGAAAAACATAACCACCATAGGGAACATATTATTTAAACAAACTTTTGAAAACAAAGTAACTATCCTGAAATAAAAGGTATGTTAGTTATTAGTCTCCATGCCATGACATGAAATGGTATTGAGAAAAAGTTTAAGTTTAGCAGGATCATCAAAAGAACGTGACCGTCCATCATTTGTGATTTTACAGAGGCACGGATGAAGAATTCCATACTGGATGTTGAGCTGTCTCATTTGAGGGCGTAAAGCAAGAAACTTTTTGCAACGGGCATTCGTAGCAATAGAAACATCTTGAGAAATAAAGATGTTATGGCCTGACCAGGTAAGATGACGTTTAAGCTTCACTGCCCTCAAGACGTGCATAAGTTCAGTAAATTCCCAAAAAAGCATTATAATTCCACGTCGTTTGTTTGACATAGGATGTAGAAGGCCCAGGTGATGTGCTCTCTGAAGGAGATAGCGAAGATTGAATATCTAAAAGTTCTAGAAGAAACTTCTGTAGAAATGCTACCAAGTCAGTACCTTCAATATTTTCCGGAAGACCATAAAGGCGCACGTTATTTCTGCGATTATGATTTTCAAGGTCCTCTGTATGAATTTTTTACTTATGGATATCTAGCTCAAATAGTGGCATCTTAACAGAAACATCTTAGATATCGCTTACCCTTCGTTCAAGTTCCAGTACCTTTCCCTCCATGATGATCCATCTTTCCTCAATCTGTTTTAGTTTTTCATTAGTAGTGGTCATAAAGGGTTGAAGACCACGTACCTTATCTAATATAGAGTCCAAAACAGGAGTCTGCAAGGAGAGGATAGGATAAGGTGAGTTGTTCTTATGCCTTTTTGGTTTTGTACTAGTGGAAGAGGATCTGGCAGAGTGAAGGTCATTGGCCATAGTGAACACTTGGGAAGAGCAATTTATCTCATGAGGCAAATGACAAAAGATGTCAAAGCTATGCAAGGTTAGATAAAGCGCTTCTTATGTTGATACAGAGGTTGTTAGTTCAAATTCTGCGACATGTAACAAGTCCTGTGGCCACCAAAAATGAGCATGAGCGAATAAAGCAGTATAAGGTTATCCAAATAAAGAGGCAAAAACTCGCTATGAGGAAAGACTGACCCACAGTGCCATATAAGAAAAAACACAAGAAGGTGAAAATAGAATCCTGTAATGAGGCAGGTAAAGTTGAACAAATATAGCAGGTTGATGAGGTATGAATAGTTTTATTAAAGGCTCACTGTAAGTCATATGTGACAGAAATAAAGGGTCACTGAGAGAAAAGAGTCTTCCATTAATATAACAAACAGGAAAAATGGGTGAAAAAAGCCATATTTGTTAGGAGGTTAAGGCTCACGAAGTAGTTCAATAGAAAGAGAGCTCAGCATTGAGCAGATACCTGTGCTCGACATGCTAGCAATCTCATTGTTGCTCGAAGGCGGTAGGGGCAGCACAAAAGCAGGAATGCAAGTGCTGCGGTATAAAATGACTCACGCAGACTCACCACACCTTCATCTAGCCGCTACCGCCACAGGATGTGGAAGTAGTGGTCGAAAGAGGCTCAAATAAACCAACGGAGTCCCTCCTCAGAGCGGAGCTCACACAGGGTCCACCATGTTGCTTCAGCAGTCAAGCCACGCCCCCAGACAGCGGGATCATGATATGACTGTGGGTCATAATTGCCTGAGCACACAAGGGGTAATCATTAATTTAAAATTGAAATAAATATCTTAAGGTATCCAACTCATCTATGTGCAAATCGGCCGAAACCACATACCAAACAATGTTCTTTGCAGAAGTGTACTTTAATCAAGTGTTTGCACTTAAGTGTAAGTGATGTGTTAGGTGCAAAGACATTTTTTATATGCAAAAACATAATTAGGCACCTGTTGTTGCAGCCATATTTCTATTTCAATTCAAACATTGTTTTATAAAAGTGCAGTCGAAGCTACAGGCTGCAGAGTGGATGCCTCTTATTTAATATTCACAATTATGAGAATAAAAAAACGTTACATTTTTTTGTAAACGTAACAAAAATGCACTGTTCTCATTATGTGTTGAATAACTTGTGTTCAAAGCTTATTTTAATTTTGTATTCCCAGAAACTGATCCAAATACTCTGTATTCTTTCCTAGATACCTTCCCTGATGTTCTGCAGTGCCTAAATGTAAAAACGGTTTCTCAGGCAGTTTGCGCCAAAGCCTTCCCTGATGATGTTATAGCTGATGGCATGCTCTGTGCAGGGGTTTTGGAGGGTGGTAAGGACTCGTGCCAGGTGAGAGATCTGCTTTTCAAATTTTTGAAAGATAAGCTTAAATGAGTGTGCTGTAAATAATGCATAACATACATGTTCATAAAAAACCATACCATTATAAAACATACCATACTAAAACATAAAACAATACGAAATAACATAACAGAATTGCATAACATATCGTATTGTATCAGTTATTGACATTTCGAAACATTGTTTCATAATGTTACATACACATAATCAAAATAGTATACATCAGTTAAGAACATCTTAAAGCGAAAATAAAACACTCATAAAAATAACAATAAATAACATTAAATAGTCATAAAATCAATCAAGGAGGGAGGTGTAAAATCACAAGGGGACATTCCTGACCTGGCCTTGTGTGCCTTTTAACACTTTACTTATAATATTCCAAGCTGCATACAAGAATTTAGAGACGACCACCACCACCATTGAGGTTGTGTCACTTTTGCATATTCTGTATGTCTCTCCTCTCGACAATAAATCGAGGGATCTACAAATAGGGGCAATCCATTTTGAACTCGGTTTCGCATGGAGGGGGCAAACAATCAACACATATTCGTCACCTTCTTGGGGAGTTTGGCAGCATGGACAACACTCATATTCCTGGTTTGCCTCCCTCCATGTTGCTGTAAAGGCTGCTACAGCTAAACACCCAGATCTAAATTGCAGATGTAGGGCCCGCGCCCGTGGTGGGTGTATATGTTATGTTATGTTATGTTATGTTAACTGTGTCTTTTATAGCGCCCGGCTACTTCGAGGAGTGTCCCGGCGCTTTTATTTATAACCTGTAACAGAAAACACAACGGGGCAAATGAAAAAGAGACCAGAAATCAAAAGAAAAAGCAAATCTAGAGAACAAAAAGCCAAGTTTTAAGGCCCTTCCTAAATGCTAGCAGGTTGGAAGTGCTGCGCAGTGATACGGGCAGAGTGTTCCACAACTGTGGAGCCAACGGCCTAAAAGACCGGCCCCCAATGCATGCCTTTTTTACCCGAGGAACCACGGCCAGGGACAAAGACTCAGATCTGAGGGATCGGGCAGGATGGTAGAAAGCTAGCCTCTTTTGAAGATATTTCGCTCCAGAGGCATAGAGAGCCTTATGAGCCAACGTCAAGGCCTTAAAAACTATCCGCTTCCGGATAGGTAGCCAGTGGAGTGACTGCAGGAGGTCAGATGTTCTGGCTTGCCCGCGCAGGCCAAAAATGGCCCGTGCCGCCGAGTTCTGGACCACCTGCAGCCGTTGCAAAAGATACTCCGGCAGGCCGAGATAAAGGACATTAGAATAGTCCAATCTCGAGCCAATTAAGGCCTGAACCGTGATCTTCCTATTCTCTGCCGGGAGCAAAGGAAGAAACTTGCGGAGCATTCTGAGGAGGCCAAAGCATGTTCCCGTTAGGTCCAGAATCTGGGATCTTAACGTCAAGCCGTTATCGATCTTCACCCCCAGATTCGTGGCTAGCTGGGAAGAACCTGCTGGAGGGAACATGTTGACAGGCCACCATTCCTGCCAATCTGGATCAGACCTACAACCGAAGAAGAGTACCTCAGATTTATCTGAGTTGCACTTGAGGCTGTTTAGTTGGAATCAATTAAAAACAGCCCCAAGGCACCCACGGATACTCTCTCCGTCAAAATCTGCTCCCTTCCCACACGTAAAGAGGAGCTGGGTATCATCGGCATAGGATACAACCTGGGCCCCAAAAGACTCCACCAGTGCCGCCAAAGGGGTCATAGAGATGTTAAAGAGAGTCGGGCTCAACACTGAGCCCTGCGGGACTCCGACTGCCAGTACAGGAACACCCCACCCTCACACACAGACTTGTGGCAGAGAAACGCACTTGTCGGACTCCCTATCAATGCGTTGTGATCTCTAAGACGGATGGCTTTCTCCTGCACCACCTTCTTTACTGCAACAACATCCCCCCTAAATGGCCTGTGGCTTGCTCCTGAATTTCCCACACCCCACATCAGACCAGGTTTCTTTGAGCACCCTTAACCAGCTCACACTGTCCACCACATTGGCTGCAAGCACAACCCTCAAGCTATCCTTTAGGTGACCTGGGGGTATATTATCAAGGGGGTTTATCTCCGCTTTTTTGGCTTTAAAAGCCAAGGAAGCGGAGATAAAATTATCTCCCTATTACCTAGCTGTCGCTAACACCAGTTAGCGACAGCTAGTAGGAGATAGCGACCATCTTGGGCCCCACTTTGCATGTCAGTGATATTTATCACTAATGACATGCAAAGTGGGCGTGCCAAGATGTTAGCGACTGGAAACAGTCGCTAACATCGCTATCTCCTATTACCAACTTTTGGAGATATTCGCGCTAAGCACAAATATCTCCAAAAGCTAACACCTGCCCTGAGCAGTTCTTAGCCATGTTATCCAATGGGAGGTGGATAACATGGCTAAGAGCATTAGCTCGATAATGCAAGAATATCGCTGACTTTTCAGCGATATTCATGCATTGCGGCCGATTTTTATCTCGTTTGCGATAAACCTTGGTAATACCAAGGTTTATTTGCGATAAAAGTCGCCGCAGCTCAGCGGAAATTTTTTGTCTCTAACCAAGCAATAGCGATAATTATCGCTATTGCTTGGTATTATGCCCCACAGTTCTTAAGTACTATACACTTGAATCCAATATAACAAGGGTTTTAACAGAAGCACTATCTCTAACTCTTGCAATCCCAGGTCTAAATGCATGGGAACCAATGGTGTGCCCCTCTCTAGACCCAGCAGCCCTTTAATGAAATTGTTTTCTGAAATGCAAAGTGGGCTAGTGTTAGGGCACCCCATAATTCCGCCCCATACAGTGCTGCACCCCCGGCATGTTCCTTATAGTTTTCCACCGCTGGGGGGGGGGGTGGGCGACCAGGCCAGATATTTTGCAAATTTTTGTATGGCACCTGCCCGATGTTTCACAATAAGAATGCTTTTTAAGATCTGTGGGTTCCATGATCCAGTCTCATGCAGCCTGATGCCAAGATAATTGAACTCCTGCACCCTTTCTAGTACATCTGCCCCAACTTCTCTTGGAATACACCATGTATTTGGTCTTGTTGGAGTTGATTTTAAGGTCAAAATCTCTGCAAAATTGGTTGAATTTATCAACCAAATTCTGCAGCCAACTCTTATTTTTGAACAGCAACAATGTGTTGGGTATGAAGAGGAGAGCTGGTATTTTCACCCCCGCCAAGGAAGGGAAATCATTTACACAGCCCATTAAGTAGGTTATACAATTGTTGATGTAAAAGAGAAAAAGAGTTGATATAAGAAGGTATCCCTGCCATACACCTTGTTTGACAGGGGAGGCATCAGTTAAATCTCATTTCACCCCTCATCTCACTTTCACAAAATTTCCCTTGTGTAAAAGTCTAATCGAGTGGAGAAGATGAGGCAGAATATCCATTTCCTGGAGCTGTCCCCTAAGATAGATACCTGGTCGAAGACAGCACGCAGATAGATAAACGCCACATAAAGATCCACCTTGGCCACATCTACCACCTTCCACTTGGTTAAGAGAAAGCGAAAGACCTGGTCCACTGCACTAATCTTGTGCCTAAAACCTGTCTGAATTTTGGAGAGGATGTTTGTTAGAACTGGGGGTCTCTAGTTGGCAGGGGTAGGTACCACTGTCCAAATAGAGACCCTTGCTTCTATTCAGGGTAAGGAGGAAACACTCTTTAGATAACCTCTCTCATCCCCTTGGTAGCTTTACACAAGCAGTCAGGCTTATCCAAAAACAATGTGTAAATATTTGTACCAAAACTCACAGTAACACAGTGAAAACACCACAAACTGACTCCACAACAGTTTAGAAAAATAACGGTATTTAATTTAAACTACACAAGACCAAAATGACAAAAATCCAACTTACACAGTTCAAGATTATGGTTGCAAAAGAGTTCTTAAGGTTGCGATAAAATAATCCACAGTTGCGTGAAAAGTTCACATTTGCGTCATGTTTAGCCAACAGTATATTTTAAATGCGACACAATTCCAAAACAGAACCGTGTGCGGTTGAAAAGAAGCGATGCTTGGCTCCTGAGATCCTGGGGAGGCGATGCGGCAGCCCCACTGCAGCAGTGGGCGTGTTGCAACGAATCCGGTCCGTATGGGGAGGAAGGCAGACTTGTATGGATTCCTGTGCATAGGTTCCGTAGGAAGTTTTCTCTCGCAAAGGCACGATGCGATGATCTTTGGAGTTGCGACAATCTCCGGGGCGACGATGCACGGGCCAGCGGTGATTTCTCTCTCGCAGCTCCTCAATGCAATGGCTTCTGCGACGACACTTGCAGCGACATGATGCAGTCCGCAAGCAAGGAGTGCGACAATCTCACCCAGCGACGACAGGCTCTGCGATGACACTTGCAGCGATGGTAATCTTCCCGCACCGGTCTGGTGCATCCCGCAAATGAAGGATGTGATGGCTCTGGCAGCTGCACCAGGCGCTGTGACAATCTTGGCCTTCGGAGCGGTGGGAATTTCCTCGCACTGTTGGGGTTGCGCTCAACAAGTGAACGATGCGACAAAACCTGCAGAAAGTCTTTAAAAGCTTCCCAACACAGGTACAACTTCCACAGGCACCACAACTGGGCCACGAACTCCAGGAAGGACAGAACTCTCTCAATAGAGTTCAGGAAAGCTGGGGGGTGACGTCATTTTGTTCCTGGGACTTCATAACATGGAGCCAGCTCTTCTCAGGCCCTTGGAGATTCCTACAAGCAAGGAGACACAGCACAAAGCAAAGTCCTTCCCCTCTCCTTGGCAGCAAAGCAACAGCAGGTCAGTCCAGCAGAGCAACAGCAGGACAGTCTTCCTTCTCCAGTTTCTGCTTTCTCCTTGACAGAGGTTCCTTCTTGATTCCAGGATGATCTAATTTTCTGTAGTAAGGGGTCCTGTACTTATACCCCTAAAAGTCTGTGTTCCCTTTGTGCAGGAGGGCTCTGAGCCCAGTATGAACCAGTTCTGGGTGTTCCTTGAGCATTTTATTTTCCTGGCTTCTCCTTTCCTTTCTGAGTGAGGGGCTGGGTTGTCAGCCGCCCAGCAGGAAGTAGAGCCAGCATTATGGAAGGCAGGCACAGCCCTATTCAGGCCCAGGTGCTATCTCCTCCCGCCACTCAAGTTGCAAATGCAGTCATTCAGCCTAGGGCTGACTCAGCCAGCCTCCTGGGGAATCCCCAACCCCTGTCACTCTCAAACCAGACAGTCAATTCACAAACATGCCAAGGCACACAGAAAGGTCAGACAAGAGAACAGCAACTTTCTAAAAGTGCTGTTCTCAAATACAGGATTTAAAAACAACCTTTCCTAAAAGACGTGTTATTAAATTCTGAGTTCAGGGATACCAGACTTTTACGCCCTATCTTGTTCCTATGGGAAGATATACTGAAAGCCACTGTAGCCAGCATCCCTCATGATAGCCTATGGAGCAAGATAGCCTTACAATAGTAAAAAACTAAAATGGCTGTAATTCACTACCAGAGCATGTCACCTGCACAAGTACAGATCTTTCACATACACTGCACCCTGCCCACGGGGGTACTTTGGGCCTTCCATAGGGGTGACCAATGTGCACAGAAAGAGAAGGGTTAGGCCTGGTCAGTGAGGACAGTGACCATGAGGACATGGCAGTTCACAGACTGCACACAGGCACTGCGGTGGCAGGCCTGAGACAACATTTTAGGGCTACTCATGTGGGTGGCACAATCAGTGCTGCAGGCCCACTAGTAGCATTTGTCATCACCAGCCCTGCCACACTCAGTGCACTTTACTAGGGACTTCTTGGTAATACAAATATGCCAATCATGTACATCCAATCACAATAACAATTTATACAGAGAGCATATGCACTTTAGCACTGATCAGCAGTGGTAAAGTGCCCTGAGTCCTGTTGCCAACAGCCACCGGTCAGGGAAACTAAGGAAGGAAGAAGCAAAAAGTTTGGGGGTAACCCTGCAAGAAGGGCCAGTTCCAACAATGTTATTATCATCACACAAATCTAATACTCTCTTCAGTACCTGTTTGCAAAATATTTTTGGGAGGTTTTCTTGGAAGCTAATAGGCCGAAGGTTTGCGGGCACATTAGTGTCCCTCCTTTTGAAAATGTGCACAATTTCTGCTGGAGTAATCATCCCCTTTGCCTCAATGGCATTGGAGACCGCATTACATATCATAAAATAACATAACACTGCGTATCACTTCATAAGATAAGAGCATAGTATACCATAATGTCATCAGATGAGATGGCATGAAATCACATGGCCTAAATTTCCACGTGAGAGATACTCCTAGGTGTGAATACCCTCTTCACATTCACAGTCACAATGCTATTAGGCTGGTTGAATAAGGCAGGAGAAAATGAATGTGGTTTAAAAAACCACGGGAATCAGCATCAGGTATAAAATCCTAAGTAAAATCTATTCTTGCCTATTTAACAAGAAAGTGCTCAAATATCCTGAAATTCAACTATATACTTCGCAGGATAATACAGGGGCATTTTACGAACAAGTAGCTATATTTATCGCTAAATAGGCTTAGCGTTTTTTTTTTTTTACGCTGAGCATTGCCGGAATTTATCGCTGAGATAACGTGATATTACCAACGTTTATCTCCAAAGCGATACATTTTCCAACGATAGCGGCGAAGTGCATGAATATTGCTGAGAATACAGCGATATTCACGCATTAGCGACGAAATGCTCTTAGCCATGTTATCCACCTCCTATTGGATAACATGGCTAAGAACTGGTCTGGGCAGGCGTTAGTATTTGGAGATATTCGCGCTTAGCGCAAATATTTCCATCGCTATGCCTGCCTTGCTAATAGGCGATAGCGATGTTAACGACTGCTTTCAGTCGCTAACTGGTTGGGAACGCCCACTTTACAAGTCATTAGCGATAAATATCGCTAACATGCAAAGCGGGCCCCAAACCGCTCGCTATCACCTAAAAGCGGCGAAAATTCCCTATCGCCACCCTTGATAATATGCCCCACAGTCTTCTAATGCCTA
>NW_028243356.1:0-81581 GCF_964263255.1 Lissotriton vulgaris
TTGTTATAGTTAAACACTCTGAGAGTGTTATGTTGGACCATTCTTTGTTTGGAATGCTAGGGGCCTCATTAATAGAACAAGGAATGTACTGGATATTCTTGGGGGAACAGTTGATGCAGGATTCATGTTATGTGAACGTTGTGATATGATCTCTGGGAGCAGAGTTGCCAATAAAGAAGATTTATACATGAATGTGGAGGAACTGATCATTACAAATTGGCGACAGAGGATAGGCAACTCTGCGTGGACCCATTGAGGAGCAATTTGAGGAAGATTTTGTGAGCGTAAAGGAGAAGTAGTATGCTTAAAAAACTGAATTGAGGAAGGAACTGAGGTGAGGAGGACGGGGAGATTTTAAGTATCTATGCGCATAGAGCGAGTCACGAGTGGTGAGCGAGTCACGAGTTTCCCGGCTTAAGAGCACCGTTTATTAGAGCACTACACACTTTTCTCGAATCCACATCTGATTCTACCTCCTACACTATCCGGGGGGACTTTAATTTTCAATTAGAAGCAAACAATGACCCTGATTCGGGCACCCTAACGGACAATTTTCTTAGTTTTGGCATGACTCCGCTAATTTCAGGCCCCACCCATACTGCGGGTCATACCCTTGATGGCATTTTCACCAACAATAGCCATATTAATGCTACCTCGATCCAAGCAGTCCCCTGGTCTGATCATAGTGCCATCTTTTTCAACCTGCCTCAGAATAACCTGCTAAATCACTGTAGAGGCCTCACACTTCCTGAAAAGATACGCCCTTGGAACAAACTTGAACCTGTCCTTCTGGCTGACTCTCTTGCAAATAACCCTCCTGCTCTCGGAACTGGCAACACTAACATGGGAGCGATCAAATTTCAAAATTGGATCAGTCAGGCAGTCGATCAACTGGCGCCTGTTGAAATAAAAAAAGCTAGAAGGCGATCTGCAGCTACGCTGTGGTATTCACAGAGGTGAAGCACATAAAAATGAAATGTCGACGACTTGAGCGGTTTTGGCGTTCGGATTATAGTGCTCAAAATAAATCAGCATATACCAAAGCCCTACAGGAATATAAGACAGCAATATCTCAGGCCAAATCAGTATATTTCACTAATAAAATTCAGGCAGCCTCTAATACTACTAGAGAACTATTTAGAACTGTCACTCATTTGACTAAGAGCCCCCGCGACACTGTCTTTAGCCCTGACCAGAACCTCGTGACTAATATTGCAACCTTTTCCAAGCAAAAGGTTCAGACGGTATATGATGATCTTAGCTCATCTGCACTAACTATGTTCAACGATAACAATGACACTGCCCCCCTGACTGGGTCCAGCTACTCTGCCCCCCTGACTGGGTCCAGCTACTACTGTTTTCCCTTATTAGAGGAGACACAGGTGACAGACCTAATTACACAGATGAAGTCAGGGTCCCCATTAGATCCATGTCTGCCACGCATATTACACATGATTCCACAGATGGTAGCAGCTGTCCTGACCCCCTTGATAAATAATATTATCACGTCTGGTGACTTCCCCAGCAGCTGGAAAGAAGCCTGCATTCGACCGATCCTCAAGAAGGACTCGTTAGATCCTACGGCACTCAAGCACTACCGACCAATATCCTGCCTACCCTTGCCAGCTAAGATTCTGGAAAAAGCCATAAATCAAGAAATGATGCGGTATGCCCTGCTTGCTTATCCAGAGCGTCCTGAACGCGCTGTGCTGGTTATTTGCGCATTGCTTGCCTTACTTTAGGCTTTTTTCAAATTCCTGTTTTTGCTATTTATGTTAAATATTGTTTGACTTTTTCCCCCTTTTAAAATCATTGCCCACTCACTCGCAGATTAATTGGTTGAAGCACCGCTGTTTGGCGGGTCCTTTTCCCGGTACTCCCGGTACTGTTGCACTTTGGTGGCCATATTGGGGGGTTAGAGGTACGCCCGGCGGCGCCATCTAGACGCTGTGACAGTCTAGTCGTCACAAGGACGCTAGTCGTCTACTTAAGGAGGGAAATCCAGGGAAAAGCCCTGCTTGCTTATCCAGAGCGTCCTGAACACGCTGTGCTGGTTATTTGTGCATTGCTTGCCTTACTTTACGCTTTTTTAAATTCCTGTTTTTGCTATTTATGTTAAATATTGTTTGACTTTTTCCCCCTTTTAAAATCATTGCCCACTCACTCGCAGATGAATTGGTTGAAGCACCGCTGTTTGGCGGGTCCTTTTCCCGGTACTCCCGGTACTGTTGCACTTTGGCGGCCATATTGGAGGGTAGAGGTACGCCCGGTGGCACCATCTAGACGCTGTGACGGTCTAGTCGTCACAAGGACGCTAGTCGTCTACTTAAGAAGGTCATGCTGACGCGCAGCGGACTCGCGCAGCGGGGTCGCCGGATTTCTGCCGGAGTTATGCCTGAGTTCTGCCCGTCTGCGCCCGTCCGCGCTGAGGACGTGCTGCAGGACGGGCTGCGTAGGGAGGATGATGTTTCTATGGTAGCCTGTCAGGTATCTTGCTTCTATTCCTTTGACGATATGATTGCTTTGAAACCATCTTTTTCACCCTGTCACCACAGATCCACTCCTGAGGCCATGCTTAGCATTTCCATCTGCCGTATTTGTCATAGTGACCCCCTCCCTACTTCGGTTTCTGGAAGTATACAAATTCCCTTTATCGATAGGGTCCCCCTACATTCGGAAAGGGGTTTTTCAATTAATGCCCGATCGCTAATTAAAAATAATATAGCTTTTCATGATTTTGTTTTGGCTAGAGATCCCTCTTGGGTTTTTGTAACGGAAACCTGGGCCACTGATTCGTCTGGTCCGGATCTTTTGAATGCAATCCCGGAAGGCTATGCATTACATAGATTTGATAGAGTAAGGCGTAGAGGGGGAGGACTGGCGATTCTCTATAAATCCTCTTCTGTATGCCGCATAAAAGTCCTTTCTGAGCCCTCTGACTCCTTTCAGGCTATGCACTTCTGTATTTCCTCCTCTCCTTCGGTATCCTTCATGGGTCTTCTTATCTATAGACCTTCCGGGCCCAGATCCAATTTTAGCCATGATCTTTTTAGAATCCTGGAACCTTACTTTGGTAAACCTCACTTTACCATTCTAGGGGACTTAAATTTTCATCTAGATGACCTGAGTTCGAAAGACACTTTCTCTTTGACGGATCCACCCACCACATGTGGTCTTCTTCAGTTGGTAAACAGTCCAACCCATTTGGCAGGGCATATCTTGGACGGGGTGTTTTCCAATGACCCTAGGCTTTCCTCGGGCCCCCCGTACCATTGGTCTGGTCAGATCATCTGGCCGTACCCTTAGAACTGACATCTTCTCCTGGACCACTGCCCACCCTGGTTCCCGCCAATAGAATTCCCAAGAGATGCTTTAGGAATATTACACACAAAGCCCTTGCTCCCCTAATAGGATCTGTTGCCCTTTTAGCTACTAGAGATGCCGGTGCAGTTGCACAGGAGCTCGAAAATTCCATCGCTAGAGCAGTTGATGTGCTAGCCCCAGCATATCTCCGCTACTCAGCAAGGGCTAAACCCTCTGCCCCCTGGTTCACAGAGTCTCTGAGGCTCCTGACGCAGAGTTGTAGGAGGCAGGAGAGGAATGGCGAAAAATCTGGGAGCCTACTGAAAGAGATTGTCACAAGCGGCTGCTGAGAGAGTATAAGGCTAGGATCATTAGGGAAAAACAGGAATTCTTTTCCAAGCGTACGACGTCCCTTACTCCATCTAGGGAACTTTTTAAGATTGTCGATTCTTTGTGCTCCTTACAAGAACCGGACCCGGTCGTAGGCTCGCAAGAGCTTTGCGACAGGATTTCAGAGTTTTTTCACATAAAATTGTGGATATTTATCTTACGCTAGAAGCACAAAGAAAGACTCTAGATGTCAATTCCAGTCTGACCCATGCTAGTCTAGAGCCTTGGTCTAGAGATTTGTCTAAGACCCTCACTGTCTTTCCGCCTCTTACCATTGAAGATCTTGATTCTCTGCTGAATAAAACTAAATAAGGCTCTCCATTGGACCCCTGTCCTTTGAAAGTTATGAAGAATGCAGGGATACCCTGTTACCGCCTTTATTGGGGGTGATGAATAGCGCTATTCTTCAGGGTACCTTTCCAGCAGCCTGGAAAAAGGCGATAGTTAAGCCCCTTCTCAAAAAGTCCACTCTGGACCCAAAAAGTCTTAAAAATTTTAGACCTATCTCCTTGCTCCCAGCCTCTGCCAAAATGCTAGAATCTCACCTTAATTTACATCTCACTGCTTTCCTTGACTCCTCTGGGTTCCTGCACCAGTCCCAACATGGGTTCAGGAAATCCCACAGTACGGAATCAGCCCTTACTCTGGTGATGAATAATATTCAAACTAAGGTTGACCAAGGACAGTCCACCCTGTTAGTCTTACTTGATCTGATGGCGGCCTTTGATACCCTGTCTCCCTCGACTTTAATAGCTCGTCTGAGGGAGATAGGGCTGCAGGGCCCAGCGCTTAGCCTTCTGTCCTCCTTTTTAGAACTAAGAGAGCAGAGGGTCAAGCTTGGAGAGTTCCTCTCCCCTGCCAAACCATTGCAATGTGGGGTACCACAAGGGTCGGCGTTGCGTCCAACCCTGTTAAACATCTATGTGGCCCCACTTGCTAGGTTAGTAAAATCGCAGGGGATGGAGGTGGTTGGTATCATACTCAGATGATACACAGATCATAGTGTCCCTGACCCATTCGGTCAGTACCTCAGCGTTAAGCTTCAGGAAGTGCATGCAAGCAGTTTCTGAACGGATGATTCAAAATTCCTTGAAGCTGAATGGCGATAAAACTGAGGTGCTGGTGTTTGGTAAGGAGCAGGATATCTGGTCCAGTGAGTGGTGGCCCCCTTCGTTGAGAGCCTGTCCTATACCATCGCACTCAGCCAGGAATCTTGGCGTTATTTTTGACACCTCGCTGACTATGAACCTCCAGGTAAATAAAACTGTGGCTACCTGCTGGGGAGTTATTAGGATTCTCAGGAGAATTGTCCATTATCTCTCCCCTCAGGCCCACAAGCAGACTGTGGTTGCGTTGGTGTCCTCCCGGCTGGATTACCGCAATGTTTCATATGCAGATATCAGTAAGGCCCTTATTCAACGCCTTCAGAGTGTGCAGAATGCAGCGGCTCGATTTGTTTTGGACGTCCCCAATTCCTTTTCTGCCATACTAGCCAGGAAGAATCTCCATTGGCTTCCGATCCAGCACAGAATTTTGTTTAAAATTCTATGCCTGGCTTTTGGAGCACTATTGGCAGGACCTTCGGATGCTTTAGGCTCCCTGCTAACTTGTTATACCCCCAGCAGGAGCCTTCGTTCCTCCAATAGGAATCTTTTGTGTATCCCTCGTATCAAGAAAGTCAGATGGGGAGGTTGGGCCTTTGCCACTGTGGCCCCCCGACTGTGGAATTCCCTCCCCGAGGATATTAAGGCGCAACCCTCGCTGTCCCTTTTTAGAAAGGCACTAAAAACGTGGTGTTTTGTCAAGGCCTACCAGTAAGCATGCTCCGGGGATATCACAGGCATTTGGATTAGGTGCTTGACGCCCATTGGGCTAGGTAGCGCGATATAAGTCGGATTTCATTCATTCATTATGTTGATCACAACAAGCTCCTAGACCCCTCTCAGCATGGCTTTCGCCCGTTCCATTCAACAGAGTCTGCTCTGATTATGGCAACTGAAAACATCCGAAGGAAAATGGACGAGGGTGGTAGAACGGCCCTGATCTTACTCGATCTTACAGCGGCGTTCGATACCGTGAACCACTCGATTCTATTAAACAGACCTAAAACTCTAGGCTTTACCGGTACTGCGCTAACTCTTCTAACATCATTTCTGGATTCTCGAATCCAACAAGTACACTGGGAAGGTTTTCAATCTGATGAATTCTCCCTCCCAGGCGGGGTCCCTCAGGGCTCGGCGCTATCGCCCACCCTGTTTAACTTATATGTTACCCCCTTAGCTGCCTTAATTCAATCTCATTGCCTACAATTAGTATCTTACGCCGATGACATTCAAATTATAGTGTCAGTATCCCAGTCCATTGAAGCTACGGTAGAGTGTTTTAAAAACTGCCTTCTCGATGTAAAAAACTGGATGAGCTGTCATTTTTTTTAATTAAATACGGACAAAACCGAGATAATCGAATTCGGTCAGAAATTGTCCGTCTGGAACAACCTTTGGTGGCCTCCGGAGGCAGGCACCTGTCCTAGTCCAGCAGACAAGGTTAGAAATCTTGGCTTCTTGATGGATAAAGATCTCTCCTGTAAAGCACAGATCAACCAGGTTACTTCCACCTGCTTTTACACCATTAAGGTTCTTAGGAAAGTTCTACCCTACATCCCGCCAACGCAAAAAAAAAACTGTAATGGGTGCCCTGGTAATGTCCCGAGTGGACTATTGCAACTCACTCTACTTGGGCACAGGAGAAAAACAACTAAATAAACTTCAGGCAATCCAAAATGCTGCAGCCAGGGTTCATGTTAAATCTACCCTACCGCCACCCAACATCCAAAGCCATCAAGGAACTTCACTGGCTCCCAGTTAGAGCCAGAATACAGTTTAAGGCCCTCTGTCTGGTCCACAAATCCTTGTATGTCACGGGACCAGACGACCTGTCCAAACTCCTCCCTCGATATGTGCCATTGCGTACGTTCAGGTCAGCCAATCTTGATCTGATATGTCAGCCAAGAATAAGAAGAATGCGATGGGGCGGCAGGTCCTTTTCGCACCAAGCCTCCAGATTATGGAACTCTCTGCCCTCTGATCTGCGCTCACAAAAATCTAAACAATGTTTTAGAAAGGCACTGAAAACTTGGCTTTTCTCCTCACATTAAGGTCTGCTTCACCGCTCTCCTTGTCACTATAGCGCCAAGATGCCCGGCATTCGAGTGCTTTATAAGTACTTCAGTCAGTCAGTCAGTCAGTCAGTCGGCATAAGGAGAGAAAAATAAATTACGGTACCTTGCGCGAGCATACCAGCGCGTGGATCGTGATTTGGATGTTTCACGAGGAAGAGGAGAAGTGTCTTGTGCGGCGTCTGTGCTGACGTAGTGGAGGAGGATTTATCGCACCCAGGCACGAGATTGGACTGGGATGACATCGCGTCCAGATACAAATAACACGAGAAGGGTCTCGTGTGACGTCATCCCGCTTGGCGGCCATTTTGAGTAGTTGGGAAGATTGACATTAATTTTAAAGGAATACAAGGTTAGAAAAGCATCTAGGGTATCGTAAAAACGCTGTTAAGGAGAAAGAACATGGCAAATGTGTTGAAAGGAAGGAGGAAGTCGTCCTTGGTTACAAAATACAGACCAATTGAAATATGGTGTTGAATTGCCAATAAAAAAAATAAAAAAATAATTTGTATTTTTTTTCTAGTTAAAAAAAAAAAGTTTAACGTTGGGGAGTACTATTAAGTAAGAAGATGTGTGTGGCACAAACCTTCACCTTGACACCACCAATACCATTCCTAGCTGAACCAGGAGAACCGAAAATTAGATGGCAGGAGTGGAAGGTGTATTTTAAGAACTACATGTTTACTATAAAGCATGATGATATGTCACCTGAAATAAAAAAAATAATTTTACTACATTCTTTAGGACCAGAAGGAATCAGACAGTATGAGCAAATGCAAAAGAAAGAAAGAGGTGAAGAAGAAACAAATGAATATGAAAACGCATTGGATGACTTGGGAAGGTATTATGCACCGACAGTATGTGTAGCTATTGACAATTGACAGATACAAGTTTTTCAGGAGAAAACAAGAGCAGAATGAAAAGATAGATGATTATTTGAGTGTTTTAAAAAAGAATGGCAGAGAAGTGTAGATTTGGGCAAATTGAAGAAGAATTGATAAGAGATCAGATCATCATGCTCACTAAGCATGGGCGGAAAATCCGTTCCGCTCGCGGATTTTGCGGATTTTCGGTAAATCCGCAATTCGGTAACTCTTGCGAATTTACCGAAAATCCGCAAATTCGCACGCAGCGGATTTTTTTGCTTGGTGATACATCAGCATTTGCTGAGTTGTTTTTCTCGATATTTTGCGAGTGCTGCGCAATTTTGGATCTTGCTGCTGGATCCCGCGGGAGTTTGGCGACGCATCGCGAGAGTTCGCAATTGCGAACATGTAGATGCGTCGGGCAGCAACAATCTCGCACTCGCGAAATTACAAAATTTGCAATTCTGCACAAGAAATCCACCAGCAAGCAGCATAAACCTTCTGAAAATGATGATTTGTATCAGAATAACTCCTCAGGTTGACATTTGCCTGCACTTTTTTGGATTTGAGGCCTTTTTGACTTTCTTTGGATCACTTTTGGATTAGAAATCAACTTTCACAAGTAAGTTTGTTTGGGGCATTACAGTTGCTGTTCTGCAGAAAAACGAGTTTTGCAAAACTGAAAGCACTCAGCAGGTGCAAAAGTTCAAACTCATCATTAGTAACCATTCCCTGTAGTGCTTCCTGAGGGGCCCCTCCAGAGTTCAGTTGCCTACTTGCAACTATTCTATGACCCTGCTCTGACCCTCACAGCAGGTTCATAGAATAGCTACAAGTAGGCCACAAAGGTCCTGGGAAAAAAATTGCACTGCAACAGAAAGCAAATTACAGATAAGGAAGCAGGTGCCAGACAGGAAGTTTAAATTCAGTGACACATTAATCAACCCCAAACTAATTCATGTCAGTTGAAGCAGGGCAGGTGTGCTTGCTTTCCCCCCCCATAATCTACAGTGATGAACCAGAAATTAATTCATGTCAGTTGAAGCAGGCCAGGTGTGCTTGCTTTTCCCCCCCATAATCTACAGTGATGAATCAGAGGGTGGCAGTGATGTACCAGAGGGTGGCATGGGTGAATCAGAAGGTGGCAGTGGTGAAACAGAGGGTGCTGTGATCCCGTGATGATGAACCAGACGTAGAAACAACAAAGTCGCGACCGTTGCGAGGCGACAAGTAAGTTCGCAATTGCTAACTGGTACAAAACCCTCGCGAACTGGCAGAAACCCTTGCGAACACACAAAAAAAACCATCCGCAAATTCGGGAGAGTTCACGGATTTTGCGCATTGCGAGTTCGCAAATACGCAAATTAGCGAACGCCAGATTCGCAAAATTCGCCCTTGCTTAATGCTCACTAACAACAAAAGAGTGCAGGAAAGGTTATGGACTATGGGAGATGGAACATTGAATGAAGTACTGGCTGTAGTAAGAAAAGCTGGGGTATCTGTCAGGTGTGCGAAGGAAGCTTTGTATGATGAGAACGGAAAAGGAAAAGAGGAAGTATGTGTTGTAAGGAAGACTTTAAGAGGAAGCACTGTTGGTGCAGAAAAAAAAGATACGAGTAACGAAATGAGGATGGAAAAGAGGAATTTCCAGCCAATTAGAAGTGACTACAGGAGAGGAAGTCAAACCAATTTAGCAAGTTACAGATGTGGAAGCTACACGCATTTAGCTGATTGTAAAGCTTTTAGGGCGAAAGATCGTAAGTGCACGGTATGCGGTTTAATTGGACACTACGCAAGAGTTTGTTACAGGAGAGATAAAACTACAAGGATAAAATATGTGACAGAAGAAAGAGGAGAGAGGATCGGAAGAGATAAAGAAGAAGATTCAAAGGAAGATGATAAGAGGGTTCATATTAGATGTTACGAGTGAGGGAAGAAGTAAGCCAAAATGTGAAATTGATGTTGCAGGGGTAAAAGTAATATTGGTGCCGATTCTGGATCACCATATACTATTGTGAATTTAGATATGTGGAAGGAAAAATTTGAGAAGCAAATTGGCGTTCAGTTAATGGAATGTGATATCAATCCAAGAAGTTATACTGGGGAGAGCATTCCTATGGTGGGGTGTAGAGATGTGAGATTTGAATTCAAAGGAAGAGTGGCAAAGGTAAGAATGTATGTTGCTGAATATGGACCGAGTGTTTTAGGATGGAAAGATCAGGCAAGTTTGGATATAATACTGAATCCTAATGCAAGAGAACAATTCATGGTATTAGGTGAGAGTGATGATTTGAAGAAGGAAATTAAAGAGGAGTATAGTGATGTCTTTTCAGGAAAAATTGGGGTACTCAAAGGATAAACATGAGATAAAGTTGAGGGAAAATGCAGTTCCTGTGAATTATAAAGTGAGGAATGTTCCTTTTGCAGTAAGGGGTGAATTGGAGAAAGAATTGAACAGATTTGAAACATCAGGAATAATTGAGAGGATTGAGTCGTCTGTGTGGATGTCTCCGAATTGTTGTGGCCAGGAAATCGAATGGAAAGATCGGATTGTGTGTTGATTTGAGGGGTGTGAACAGAGAAATTCAAGTGGATAAGTCCCATACCAAAGATTAATGAGTTGTTGGTGAGAACGAAAGGTATGAGATGGTTTTCAACGGTTGATTTGTCATCAGCATACCATCAGGTTGAACTATATAAGGAAAGCAGGAGAATAACATCATTTATTACACCTTTTGGATGTTTCCAATATGTTAGGATGCCGTTTGGGTTAGCCTCTGTGGCAGCCGTATTGCGAAGGATCATGAGTGAGATTTTGAGGGGTATTCAAGGTGTATATATTTTCAGGATGATATATTGGTCATGGGAGAGAATAGAAAGTTACACGATAAAAGATTGAGGGATGTGTTCAATGTTTTGAGGAATAGAGGACTAACAGCAGAGTATGATAAAAGCAAGTTTGGAAAACAAAAAGTGGCCTATTTAGGACACAATATTGGTGTTGATGGTATATCACCAAAGGAAGAATTGTTAGAAGCAGTGAGGACAGCACCAGAACCAGGAAATAAGGATGAACTTCTAGGTTTGACGGAGTATTACTCCAAATTTGTAAGAAGGTTTTCGGAAAAATCTTATGATTTGAGACAACTATTGAAACAAGGAAGTAAATTTGTTTGGAGTGATAAATGTAAGGAAAGTTTTGAGATCCTGAAGAAGGAAGTTTGCAATGCCACACCTATTACACGGTTTGATCCGGATTTGAGGAGTGTATTAAGAGTGGATGACAGCTGAAAAGGGTTGGGTGCAGTGTTGACACAGAATGAGGGTAATGGAAAGGAAATGGAGAAAGCAGGTTTATTATAGTTTTAATAAACTATTTCAGTAAGTGGGTTGATTTGGAGGTTGTGGAAAAAGCTGATGCGGAAACAGTGGTAACCTTTCTCAATGGTGTATTTTTGAGAGAAGGTTTGCCTAAAATTATGATTAGTGATAATGGAATGCATTTTACAGCTGTGAAAGTTGAGGAATTTTAAAAAAGAAATGGAATAACACATGGTTTGACGTCTGTTTACCATCCAGTGGGAGATGGTGCAGTAGAAAGATTTAATTGTGTTATAAAGGGGACAATCCAGACTGCGTGTGAGAATAAGAAGAATTGGGAAGTAGGGGCTAGATGTAGGTAATTTGGATTTACCGATTCATAAATACTGAATTTTACCGATTCGGTATTTATGAATCTGTAAATCCAATGTAGGTAAAAATTCGGTAAAAAATACAGAATCGGTAGGATTCGGTATTTACCGAATCAGTATTTACCGATTCGGTATTTGCCATTGATACCTATGGGCCTGTAGGCCCATAGGAATGAATGTCAATTACCAAATTGGTAATTACCGATTCGGTAAATACTGAAAAATTCAAGGGTGGCAGGGTGTCACTTTGACACCCTGTTGCCCCTGATTAGGGCTTGTGTGCCATGTGGCACACATACATGCCCTTAGGTATGTGTGCCACATGGCACAGGTATACCTGCACAGATTTGCATATACACAGGCATTTGTTATTTACCACCAACTAACTTTAGTGGTAAATAACGAATCCTTAAACCCCTATGGCACTGTTTACAGTGCCACCTACATCTTGAAAAGCAGATTCAGTAATTTTACCGAATCAGTAATTTACCGATTTGGTAAAATTACTGAATCTGCATTTTCTAGGCCCCTATATCTCAGTATCCAAATACCGGTCGGTAACGGGCAAAAATCTGTATTTTCGGCCGTTACCGACCAGTATTTGGATACCTACATCTGGCCCTAGAACTTAGAAAGATTTTACGGGGTTATCGTCTCACACCTTTTCTCACAGGTTTGCGTCCGTTTGAGATGATGAGAGGTAGAGAGCCCTTTACAAAAGATAATATTGGGTGGATGGAGAGTAGTTTGAACTCATTTACACTGCTGCTCTTCAAGAGGTGAACCTCATTTACACTGCTGCTCTTCAAGAGGTGAATGCTCCTTTAAACTACTCTTCAACTTCAGCTGAGTCTCCACGGATTTGTCCTCATTACATATTGGTGATGTTCAGTGATTTTGTCTTACCTGCCTCAAGAGGCTGGAGCATCCAAACACGCACCTTTATTTGGATTTCATTTCCTGCTCCTGACTTTCCATGATTTATTGTCCACTGGATTGTCTGGCTTTCCCTGTGTCCCTTGCCAGCATCGAGGAGTCGTCATTGAAAGATTTACCGGAAAGGTCTTGCTCATTTATTTTTGAGCAAGTGTGTGCGTTTCCGTGTCTGGTTTTTACTGAGCGGCCTGCCATCGATAACCTTGGTGGAGTCTGCTGCCATTCATTCCTGCAACCTGCAGCTGTATTTCTTCATTTTGGAAGATTTGAGACTTCACCACATCTACCTGCACACACGCACTCTTGGCTCATCAGAAGCATGCGCTGTTTCTTTTCAATATTCTGCCTCAAGGATTCTTTTTGCTGACTTCGCTCTGGACTCACGTCACCCTGAGTTTAAGTGCCACATCATCACGTCTCTGCCATCTTCAATCGGGTTTTGATTCGTATTCTACATTGCATGCCTCGGTGACAGGCACACCTTATTAAACTAGTCTAAAGAAGATAAACATGTCACTCAGCACACGTGAATATAACATTTGACCACATAAAAACATTCCTAAGATTCAGCACGATATTGAAGATTCTACACACAAAACACAGCATTGAAAATTAATCACTAACAGGGAGTTTTAAAGCCACCTCTCCAGTGGGCGACTTCTCACCCAAATCCAAAATCCGTGTCAATGTTGGATCTGACCCCGTACTCAATGAACTACACACTGCAGTTAACTAGGCATTTTAAATTGAAAGCACTGTTGCCCCAACACTTCAACCCAGTGTACTCAGTGCTGGCGCTCTAGGCTTCTCAAAGCATGTCACACAAGCTTCACATCGCTTACCAATTTATGTACAGTCCCAGGCGATTCCACTCAGTGATTTGTGAACCTGTTGCACTGCATGGATGAAGTCAACAATTAGTTGTCTAGATTCCTCTGAGCACATTCAATCTTCCATGATGTGACCACGTGGCAGTAGAATGTCACAAACATGTAGCGCATTCACCCCTTTGAAGATCTCTCTAAATACACAAAATATATTGGAGTGTCAGAGCAAGGCATTCACCGTCTGTAGAATGTCCATGGAATGCCAGAAATGACAAGTGCACCCACATAGATCTTTCTGCACAAGAACCACAGGTCAGCAGACGTGCACTAGTTTTTACTATGACATGTGTGCAAAGACTCCCGTCATGCATTTGGCTCCCTCACACAGACGAGCAATGCATCTTGAGCTCTGCACCCAGAGACGCAGTTTGCACGCTCCTCAATAACCGGACTGACACGCTTCAGATTGCTGCTGAGGTCACGCTCAAAACACACTGATCACGCTCCAGTATTCAAATGCTGCACAAAGCCACTTGGCCAACAGGCATATTAAGAAAAATGAATAAAGTGTTTCACACAGTCCAAATGACATATAGTAAAGGGGCACGCCAAGCTTAGTCATCAGTAGCTTGAGACACTTGCTGCCAACTGTAAACTCCAAACTTGTCAGCGCTGGTAACACAAATTAAGTTGAACTGTTCCAAAATGACTTTCATACCAAGCTAACGTCAGGTACAGGCTCCCCGCAGGTCCAATGTTAATTGGCTCACCAGCTCACTCCTCACCAGTGTATCTCATCCATATGAAATAGACAGCCTCTGAGTCTGCTGCACACTTACACTGGCATGTTAAAATGCCATTGACTGCATGCTGTCTGATGTACATAAACACTGGTCTAGTGGGTTGTTAACTTTCCTTCCATGTTTCACTTTGTTACTTAGAACACTATGTGTGTAATTGGAATGTTTTAATTTGAATGTGAACATGGAGTGTACACCGGCTAAAAGTTCAATGGACTGAGTCATTTGCCAATAGAGCTTCGTGTTGGAGACACGCTCTATGTTGTGGGTGAAGTTTTTGAATTAAATCTTGGAAGACGACTCACGAGTGATGACTTGATGAATCATTACATCTTGTCGACGATTGGGATTTTGCTCGCTTCACCCACCGATCCACACCGTAAGTACCTACAGCAACCAAACCTCACTTCCTTCTGGGACTGAATAACCGGTTCTAGTTCAATCTTTCACCAGCGCTTTTCCCTGAGGCTACCATAGGAGTAATATTTGCACATGACTGTGAATATTTCTTTGTGACTTTCCCCTGTCTTCAGCGATGGCATCAAACCACTTGTCTTTACTTTGCATAATTAGCACTTTTCTTGCGACACAATTCACGACTTACAGGAGTCTTGGTTGCTAGTTTTGCAAATTTTCAATTCTATTAAGGACATGGAGGCGTATGTTTGCAAATTTTTAATTCTATGGCAGGACTGGAGGCTCCGATTATGCTTGTTTAAAGCTGAGCCACCACCACAGAAGCAATATCAACAATAGGTTTAAAATAGAAAGTTTTAAACACAGAGTCAGAAGACCAATCAGAAGCTTTCATGATATCATGTAGACTCACACCCATAGAAAAAGCCTTAGAAGCCATTGCCCCCCGTGTGGAATGCGCACCAAAGATGGAAACATCAATGCCGCCTTCCAGCATGAGCCAACACACCCATTGTGCTAACGTAGCGGGCGTCACAGGTTTAAAAGGCTTTTGTAAAGCAATCAACAATTGACCAGTTAAATCATGTCGAAAAGGAGCGGTACTCACCTCATAATCTTTAATGCACTGAACCCCACACAATTGTGGATTATGAGGAAAAGAAGGATATGTCACAGAGGACGTATTGCATTTGGTCCACATGGAAATAGAAAAGGTAACACCTACTGGAGAAAAAGAACGACCAGCAAGGTCCAAAGCCCGAACGTCAGAGACACGTTTGTAAGATACTAAACACATTAACATTGTCAATTTTGCTGAAAGTTATTTGCGAGACAACAAAGAGTTGGAAGGCCAAGACTCCAAAAAACGCAAAACAAGAGAAACGTCCCATAGAGCCACATACTTTGGACAAGGCGGTTTTACCAGCCAAATACCCCTAAGCAATTTAGAAATTAAAGGATGTTCTCCTACAGGTTTTCTATCTACAGAAATGTGGCCCGCAGAAATTGCGGAACGAACATTATTGACAGTCCTATAAGCCAGGCCAGAAGAAACATTAGAGGCCAGAAAACTAACAATCAAAGCGATATCCGCTGAAGCGGGATCCACTTCCCGTTGTGAACAAAAATCACACCATTGCTTCCAAGCTGAAGCATAATGTTTGTGTGTGTTGGGGGCCCAAGCTTCACTGATAAACCGTGCAGCTTCTCTAGAAAGGTCTGGGACTTGCCAGCGTTCCCCAAAATCCGTCACGCAACCAGAAGGAGTTGACCTGATTTAACTAGAGGGTGCGGATTGAGAAGAGGGTCCAGCAACAGATTCCACTTCTGGGGAAGAAGGAACGGTGTCGAACAACTCATCTCTAGAAGATCCGGGAACCAAGCCTTAGCCTTCCAAAGAGGAGTGACCAGAATGAGCTCCGACTGGAAATGCTTCGTGTGAGCCAGGACCCTGGGGATCATCGCAAATGGAGGAAACGCATAACACAGGTGTGGAGGCCAAACCTGGAGAAACGCATCCGTGGCCAGAGCCTCCGGATCCGGATGCCAACTGAAGAACTGGGGTAGTTGAGCGTCGAGGCGAGATGCGAACAGATCGATCTGACACCGTCCACAAATCCGGGACAGAGACCGGAATACCCGGGGATGAAGCCTCCAGTCGCTGAAGTCTCTCAGATGACGAGAATTCCAATAGGCAATCTGATTGTCGTGACCCCGGAGATACTCTGCAATAACAGTGACCTTGCGTGTAGACAAAAATGCCAAAAATCTTTTGCAATCTCCGCCAAAAGTCTCGACCTCATCCTCCCCAGTTTGTTGACATACCGAACCGCTGAGATATTGTCCATGCAGAGGAGTATGCAACAATTCGTCATGTGAGGTGCAAGACAACGAACCGCGAAAGAACCCGCCAGAAGCTCCAAACAATTTATTATTATTTTTTTTTAAATAATTTTTATTTTTCCTTTTTCTTAATATGCACATTGTATTTTACATCATACATTTGTATATTTTATACATCAAAAATTTCCAATTTCGCTGGTTTGAAGTTTAACATAATATAAACAATATAAGCAATATAGATTTATCTTGCCATATAAATTACAGTTCAAAAGTTCATATACTGTTTCAGTATCTTATATTGCCATCCTTTCTTTCCATTTGATTATTGGTTCCCAGATTTTGAGCCCAAGTCTCCTACCCCTTTTCCCCTTGCGTGCATAAATAGCTTTCTCAAGGTTATAACTAGCTAGTAAATTTGCCAGCCATACATGCATTCCTGGGGGTACCTTGTCTAGCCAAGCTCTTGCTATTGTTAATCTCATAACTGCGGTGGCTATAAACATGAATTCCTTCTGATCAGAACCAACTTGATTATCTCTCCCGAACAGTATCATCATGGGTGTCATTTTGGTTCGTATGACAAGAGTATTACTAAGAAAATCTTCCATATTTTTGATCAGTGAATAAAGCTGAGGGCAGGTAGCAAACATATGGATAATGTCTGCATCCCCTGCATTACAACGTGGACAGGTGGTGCCAGTGGTGCCTCCCCATTTAGCTATCCTGGCGGGAGTATGGTACAACGAGAATAAAGTCTTATAATGTTGCAATTGCATGGGACCTGAGCACAGAACATTACATCCCATGTCCAGGGATTCTTGAAAATTTCCAGTCTCCCCACCCAATTTTTCGATCCATTTGTTGCCAACTTTCTCTAAGTCATCCATTTTACTTTTTGCTAGACATGCATAAAAAGATCTGATTGTACAGTCCCTCCCCATTTTTATTTTCTCCAATACTTCATTAGTACTAAAACCCGCACTGCCACCTTGCTTACGACAGAGGAAGCTCCTTACCTGCAGGTATTTGAAAAAATCTTTCCTCTCAATCCCATACTTAAGGCTAAGATCTGTGAATTGAACTAACTCCTCCCCATCCATTAAGTCCCCAATCTGCCCTATTCCTTTTTGATACCAACTCAACATTATCGAGTCTGCAAATACTTCCGCCGGGAAAGATCTATTCTTATAGAGCCTGGTGTACCTGTTATATCTTCCCATCCTCATTTTTTTTAGGAATGCTATCCATACCCTACCTGCTGCCACTACTGTCTTAAACCTAGTCCGTTTGTGGTAACCAAACTCAATTCTATTTAAAAAATTATTTTCTGCCTCTGCCCCTAATACTATAGAGTAAACTTCTGTTGACATAATCGTAACCCTGCTATCACTTCCTCCCCCCCCAATTAACCCCTGCATATACTGTAGTGCTGCCGCCATTTGATATAACCTAAAGTCAGGTACCCCCCAACCACCTCTTTCTCTTGGGAGGGTCATATATCTATAGGCCCGTCTAGTTTTCCTGTGTGCCCAAATAAATCTATTAAGTACTTTCTCTAACAAATTAAACCATCTAGCCTCAAATACTAAAGGAATAGAACGGAAGAAATATAAAAATTTAGGTAAAATTAACATTTTAATTACATTTGTGCAGCCCATAAGGGAAAGGTGCAAATTATTCATCCTTTCTAAATCTTTTTTGACTTTATCAATTAGAGGTGCCAAATTCTGCTCTACTATGATATCCAAACTTGCCGTTAAAAGCACCCCTAAGTACACTGCTGAGTTGACCACCCTATCATCAGTACATACAGTATATCTATTTTTGATTATCTGCGTTTTTAATCTATTTAGGCTGTATCCTGAGATCTTCCCAAACCTCTGAGCCTCTAACTCCACCTCCTTTATAGCTATGGTCGGATTAGGCGTTAAAATTGCAACATCGTCTGCGTAGGCTAAGGTCTTCACCACACAATTATTAATCTTCATTGGTTGTATCATTTGATTAGCTTCAAGCCTACGCAATAGTGGTTCCAAATATAGCGCAAACAACAGGGGAGAGGAGGGACATCCCTGCCTAGTCCCCCTAGCTATTTTTACTTTATCAGAAAGCCCCCCATTCACTCTTATACTTGCTGTTGGGGCATTATACAGTACCCGTATGGCTTTTATAAAAGGTTCCCCCAGACCACACCACCTCATAACCTGCCACAGGTAATCCCATGAGACCCTGTCGAATGCCTTCTCGGCGTCCAGAAATAATGCTGCGACAGGGTCTCCTAGGACATCCGCAGAGTCCAACATCGTGATCACCGTCCTTACATGTTGCGTGGTCCCTTTCCCAGGGATGAATCCATGCTGGCTAGGGGTTACCAGCTGCTCAATTATCCCAGCCAGCCTTTTTGCTAATATTTTAGAGTAGATTTTAACGTCCGAGTTCATTAATGTGATTGGCCTATATGACCCTGGTGTTTCTGGTGGCTTCCCCTTTTTCAAAATAACTATTATGTTAGCCCCACCCCAAGTCTCCGGACTAACTCCCCCTACCTGTGCTTGCTGCATTATATTAAACATGTCTGCCAAAAGCTCATTTTGGAATATTTGATAAAATTCAAGCGGGATCTGATCCGGTCCTGCCGCTTTCCCTGCCGGTAGGCTTCCAAGAGCTTCCGCTAACTCTACAGGCTGCAAAGGTCTGTCTAATATCTCCCTGTCTTCTGCTGATATTGTTGGTGGCGGGATATTCCTCAAATATTTATCAATCTCTTCTAGATTCGTTGGATCTTCTGGAGTGTATAAATCCCCATAGAATTTCCTGAAGACTTCTCTTACTAGGTTAGTCTCCATGGCCATGTTCCCCTGTATGTCTCTTACTTCCTTTACCCCTGCTTCAGCTGCTCTCTGCCTAGTTCTGATTGCCAGCACCCGCCCCACCTTTTCACTAAGTTCATATGTTTTTTCCTTTTTTGTTAAGAAGTTCTCTGCCGCCTGCCTTGCAAAACCTTCCACTGCCTCGGCTTTTAACGCTGTAATCTTAAGCAGACAATCCTCTAAGGGTAGGTTGTGTCTTATAGCCCTGCTTAAGTTCCCTTCCTCTCTTAACAACCTCTGTCCTATCTCTTCTCGCCTTTCTCTTTCTCTTTTTTGTCTCCCCATTGCGAAACTAATTGTTTCTCCCCTTACTCCTGCCTTGAATGTATCCCAGACCACCCCTGGGGCTGCTGTCCCCCTATTTATATCCCAAAACCATTTGATCCAAACAACCATGTGCTCCCTATATGCAGGATCCTTTAAAAGGCCTCTCTCAAAAGTCCATTGTGCAGGAATTCTTGGTATTTGGCTGATTTTAATAGTAAGGATCACCGGACTATGGTCTGAGATTACCCTGGGTAACTTCTCCACCTGTGACTCAACTAGTAAACAATTCGTTATCAAAAAATAATCAAGCCTAACCATTACTTTATGAGGGGCAGAAAAGAAAGTACAACCATCAAGGTGAGGATGTAATTTTACCCAAGGATCTACCAAAGCATTATGTGTGACCATGTCTGCCAGAGCCCTAAATACTTTCCTTTTCCTACCTCTATAGGTCGCATTTTCTTGTGTAAACGAGCTCTCTAAATCATGTATATTAAAATCTCCACAACATACTATGGGTTCATTCCACTGGGCTAACTCCGCATCAAGAAACTGAAATACGTCAGGGTCATCTTCTGTTGATCCATAGATAGTAACTAGCGTTAGTTTCTGTCCTTTGAAACAGATTTCTAGGATAGCCCATCTGCCCCATTTGTCTTCCTTCTTCTTCCCTACCACGACATCCCTTTGTCTGCCCAGGATTGCTACTCCTCTGGTCCTAGTCTCTTGTCTAGATCTTGCCAACAAATCAAATCCTAATTGCTCTAAGAGGTATGCCCTACTTGTCTCTATATGAGTTTCTTGCAGGCATATCAAATCTAATCGCAGAGATTTCAAATACGCTGCAACTCTCATTCTCTTATTAGGCTCATTTAAACCACATACATTCAGTGATACTATCCTACATGCCATTGTGCTAACTTTGACAGGTACATAACAAGATAAACATTATTTAACATCATCAAACCGGGCTGCATATTTTCATAAGACCTTAAATACATAACAATGTGCCGTACCTTAGAGAGAAAATTTTGTCGTTCCGCCCACCCCCTCCCCTCCCCTCCACCCCTGCTCTGTCCCCTCCCCCCCCCCTCCCCACCCTCCCCCCCTGCTACGGGCAAATAGGTCAATACTGACCTATGTGTGGCTGCTCCCTGCAGTAGTGTCGCTTCCCTTCTCCCTCCCTAGAAACCCGTGTTATCCTGCTCAGTATCCACTTAACTATATACAATATGCAAAAAACTCATTGATTTCCATTTCCATATGCATCTTATGCTGGTTCTGATTCCCTACTCTTCCTATCTTTCTGCGACTCTGTAATTTCAGCCAGATACTCTCCTGCCTTTATCTCCGAGAAGAACATTCTGATATGGCCATTTGTGACAACCTTTAACTTAGATGGGTACATCAAATATGCTTCAGAACCCTGTCGTTGGAACGAGGTAATAAGCTGTCTAAGTTTCCACCTCCGTTCCACGGTCGCATGGCAAAGGCCAGAGCCTCCGGATCCGGATGCCAACTGAAGAACTGGGGTAATTGAGCGTTGAGGCGAGATGCGAACAGATCGATCTGACACCGTCCACAAATCCGGGACAGAGACCGGAATACCCGGGGATGAAGCCTCCAGTCGCTGAAGTCTCTCAGATGACGAGAATTCCAATAGGCAATCTGATTGTCGTGACCCCGGAGATACTCTGCAATAACAGTGACCTTGCGTGTAGACAAAAATGCCAAAAATCTTTTGCAATCTCCGCCAAAAGTCTCGACCTCATCCTCCCCAGTTTGTTGACATACCGAACCGCTGAGATATTGTCCATGCAGAGGAGTATGCAACAATTCGTCATGTGAGGTGCAAGACAACGAATCGCGAAAGAACCCGCCAGAAGCTCCAAACAATTTATATGGAGATTCAACTCTTCCTGCGACCAACGGCCGGCCGTCGAGATGGGACCGCAACGGGCTCCCTAACCCCATAGACTAGCATCGGATTCCAACACCACATCCGGAGATGACCCGAACAAGGCTTTCCCGTTCCAAGATTCCATGTGGTCCAGCCACCATAACATCTCCAACCTCGCGTCCTCCATCAGAGGAACAAGATCGGAATAGCGAAGACCTTTCTGGAGATGGCTGATCTTTACACGCTGAAGAGCTCTGTAATGTTAAGGACCTGGGAAAATCGCTTGAATAGAAGATGCCAACAGGCCGAGAATCCGATCCACCGATCTCAATGACACGCTCTGTTTGGATAAAAGTAATCTCAACTCCCTCTTGATGGATCTGATCTTCTGATTGGGCAAGAGAAGTTGGCAAGATACCGAATCGACAAGAAAACACAGGAATTCTAGAGACTGGGAGGGGCGAAAGACAGACTTCAGAGGATTCACTAGAAAACCTAGTGATTGCAACAGATCTATTGACCAGTTCAAACGAGTCTGTAATAGGAGCGGACACTGAGCCATAATGAGAATATCATCGAGATACACTAACAGGCGAAGCCCGCGAGCCCGCAAGGACTCCAGCACGGGTCTCAGAAGCTTTGTGAAGCACCACGGTGCTGACGAGAGACCGAACGGGAGAACAATGTACTCGAACGAAGTCCCCAACCATTGGAACTGGAGGAAGCGGCGATGAGGACCATAGATCGGGACCGACAAGTAAGCATCCTTCAGATTGAGGCGGACCATCCAGTTCCCTTCCCGAAGAAGATCTCTGAGAAGATGGATGCCTTCCATCTTGAAATGGCGATAAACAACTCCGCCGTTGAAGTCTCTGAGATTGAGAACCAAACGAGAACCGCCCCCTTTCTTCTCGACCAGAAAGGTATTGCTGGTGAAACCCTGTGGATGATGAGAAGTCTGAACTATGGCTCCTTTGGCCAGAAGAAACCCGATTTCCATGGAAATTACCTCTTGATCACGCTGGGAAAAAACAAGGGGAGAAGGAGGGTGGGTCTGATGTGGACAACTGTAAAACTCTATCTTGTAACCGAGGACAGTCTCCAACACCCATGCATCGCTCAAGATCAGATGACAATTTGGTAGAAAAATTTGTATCCTGCCGCCCGGAAAAACCTCAGAGACTGGTATCAAGCTCACCTGAATTGGAGGAGTCCTGACGTTCTCCCTGGTTTCAACCGTAAAGGCCTTTATTGCACTGTCCTCGTCCTTTGAGGGAGGGGTAAAAGTTGGACTTATTACCGGAGTAGGCGGTATCCTGACCACCTACCCTCTGGGACTGATTGCCATGTTGATTCTGCTGGCCAGATCCAGGGCCGAACGAGCGCCCCCTGGAACGTCCGGCCCTTCAAAAAACCAGGTGGAATGCCCGACGACTGAGCTTTGTCAAGGCCACTGAAAGTGGCGACAAATTTGGTCAACTCCTTAAGGAAGGATTGGCCAAACAACAAACCTTGAGCTAGGGATCCAGATTCTGACGTAGCCAACTCAGCCAAATTGGGATCCAACTTCAATAGAATTGAGCGACGGCGCTCACACAAAATTGCACAGTTAGCATTACCTAACTGGCAAATAGCCCTTTGGGACCATCCAATCAACTCGTCAGGATCTATGAAGGCGGCAGACTCTTTTGCCCGGAAGCCCAGATCCAGAATTTTCGTAAGGGGTCCCAGGAGATCCAAAAGTTTATCTTGACACAGATGGCAAGACCTGTCCATACCATTTTTGGGATCCTTGGCATATTTTTTAAGATAAGTAACCATAGTGGGATCCACTTCGGGGGTTTCTGCTAACTTGTCCGCCTAATCAGGTTGCAGGTACTCTGACCGAAGACGGGCCCGTACTTCCTGGTCGAAAAGTTGGCGTCTGTGCGCTTGAACATACTCCGCTACTTCCGAAGAAGGGAGCCAAGACTTCGAATTAGGGTGAATAATATCAGATGGATCAAAGGCGAGTACCTGGGGATGAGAAGGTGCATCCACAAAATGCTCCTTACGAGCTTTCTTTGCAGGAGGAAGGACTTGAGGACCAGACGAGGAGGAGGAAGAAGAAGTATCGTCACCCTCTGAGGACGTGTGAGCAACCTTGGAAGCCTTCCCAGAAGAGTGTTCTGAAGACAGCGTCTTGGCCAATTTGGCAACGTCAGAGTGATGTGGATTCTTTGGAGACTTGGAAGAGCGTTTGGAAGAAGGCAGCCAGCCTTGCTGTGAAGCATATTCAGACAGATGACGCTTTAAGGGTGCAATTGCGCCGACCAACGCCTTATTAATGGA
Organism: Lissotriton vulgaris; assembly: GCF_964263255.1. Classification (NCBI taxonomy): domain Eukaryota; kingdom Metazoa; phylum Chordata; class Amphibia; order Caudata; family Salamandridae; genus Lissotriton; species Lissotriton vulgaris. The sequence continues at coordinate 23,617 of NW_028243356.1, forward strand.
ATGCTGGACACCCTGATCCAGAGCGTCCACCAAGTCCTGCTCCATGGAACCAGAGGGTTCCTCATCATAGTAATATTCTTCCTTGTCATAGTAATCACCCATAATTACACTGAGTGTAAAAGATTGCCCACAAGAGGAAGTCAAAATATATTCCAAGAGTCGTGAAAGGCAATATCAGGGGGAGTAACAACCCCAAAGCAAGCCAGAAAAGGTAGATAGCACCTGACCTGAAAGATATAAGGCGTGGAGGGAGGGCTTGCTTCAGTCAGGCCACTCTAGGTGATGCCTATATAAATTATACAGCCCAAACACGTAAATAATGTAATTTGGGCGTAAAGTGGGGACTCTCTGCGCAAGCTGTGGGCTTGAGCACTTAAAACGCTGCTCCGACGTGTACACTCTGTGAGAAAACACGGAAAGAGCAACAAAAATGGCCACCGCGCATGCACGGTAACAGTTGCCTACTTACAATGCGACAAGCAGCGCGCGCAACCTCCGATCCCACTCCATCAAAAGACCGGCGCGGGCACAAAGTGCCCGATGCCAAGGCGGTGAACATGCGCTTCTAATCTGAAGCGGCACCAACACAGGCCAAAACACAAGGCAAACGCGGTGAGAAAAACTGCCAAAGTCGGGAAAAAGACACTTGAATAGCGCAAGCAGCAGGCAGCACAACGCCAATATTTGAAAGATCTGTTATTTCAACGAAAGCACTGCTGACCGACTCAATTCCAAAGAAAACAACCAACTACATCAATTGGTGGGGCTAACAGGCACAATTGTTCCTTACAGGCTTCCAACTCTATTTCTTTGTAATCCATTTCTATTGTTCTGCAGTTCCACTAGCTTCTTTAGTTTCTCTAGTTACTTCTTAATTTTGAGTTCCTCACGGGAAGTTTCTTTTCCACTTGTCGCCAGAGTTGTGATGAAAAAAAGATGGTTCGTAGCCAAGTAGTATGGATTGAAGATGATGGTTTATTAAGCTTGTTCCAAGTTACAGATAATGCCCCACCATGAGCAGCATCCTTGCTGCGCAACGAATTACATCAACTGACACTCATCCAACCAAAAACACTGTCAACATTCTAATGACCTCACACTCCGGCTGAGCAGCAGGGACCTGGAACTCTGGGGAGGATGCATAGCAACAAAAGCAAGTCACAACAGTCTCTTTCATTAAACTCACAGCACTTAAATATTGTTGAGGATCTTGTCCAACTTCTATATGCTGCACAGTGGAGATGCTCCGGCCTTCATAATGCCCCTATGCAGTGCCACACAGATAGTCACTCTAACTATTATTGTGGAATCCTTTTTATTTGACATTCCATTTTTGTGACACTCACTAGGATGACTAGTAACCTATATCTCCCTGGAGTCCGACTGTCAGATTCAGTCCAATCCATCCACTAGTCCAGAAATATTGGCATTGATATTAAAAAGGGAGACAACAGCTGGGGATTTATTAACTTTTATAATTCTGTGGCTTGTTCTTCTGGTGTGAGTAATATTGCTACTTTGGGCACTTTTATTCATTAATTTTCTGCTTCTATTCTTTGTAATTTAATGGCTTTTGGGGATTTTAAACATTCACCCTTGTGGAAACCCCATGCTCACTGGTGACTCCGAGTTGAGTTGCCCACATCTAAAGGGGTTTAATTTTGAACATTCCACACAAGGGGAGATAATAAATAATTTGATAACTGATTTGGACATGATGTGCACCATGACCATCTTAAACCATAACCTACTTTCCCTGTTCCCACCTTCAATGGAAGAGGTAGGGGATAATTCCTTGATTATATTTTAATTTCTTCCTCTTTCCAAGCATCATTTAACAGTTTCAATAATGAGGAGAGTGTATACAGGGATATGTTTAGCTGCAGGGTCCATTGATAGCACAGATTAGTGGAGTTGCAATCACGGGTATGCTTAAACCAACGGATGTCCTACGGTGTCTTCAATGGTCGCAGGTTTCACCAGATAACTCTTATCAGAAGGTAAGAGAATCTTGCACCAACGAGGTAGGGTTGTCCACGGATGAAGGCTCTTCCCCAGGCGACGTTATCAATGCATATAAATCCATTGTAATTGTCCCGGTTGGCAGATCTGTGCCCCTTGGACCGAGATGGTTTGATTCTGCTCGCTCCAAGCCCGCTAAAAACTAATTTATTTTTAAAAAAACATGCACTGGTACCTGGCTCTTCACAGTTGATGAATAATAAAGTATGTCAGAAATCTAACTGCCTCATGTCTTTACAGATTTCCGACTTCCTTTTTTTAATTGTCATCAAATGGAACAAAATTAAATAGTAAGCTTTAAAGAGATAAATGTAAGTAAAAAATAAATATTGGTTTTAAAATTGGGTTCAACAAAGAATAAAGATCTGAAAGGAGACAAGAGCATTTACAAAGGAGAGAGAGAAAGTTCTTGCTAGTAGGACCCTGCTTTGGCTCCATCTGCTGGCTGTTGTTGGTAGTTTTAGTGCCAGGTATGGTAACCAGAGCTATGGTGTTGGAGATGCAAACCTGAGGCCCTTTGACTGGCTTTTAAAGGGATCTGTGAATGGTCCTGCTCTGAAACCGAGACAAAGTAGACAGCACACGTCTGCACATGGATCCTGTCAACTGCAATTAAAGTTTGGTCATGATTGCATGCAGGTTTTGCTTACTGCAACTTAGCAGCAAATCAGAGGCAGGTATCGATGGTGTGGTAGCATAGGTCATGGTAATCTCTATCTTTTGCGAGAAGTTGGGACTAGAGTGACTCACATGTGACTCACCGTCATGTCACTGCACATCTCTTGTATTTTGTGACTCTGCCAGGCATCCTTCACTGCAGTAGTGAATTTTCAAATGGTTCATAAATATAGAGCGGTAGATAGTGTCCAAGCCCTAGGCAAGCGTTGTCACTTGGCAAACTATTTTTGACACAAACAAAGCACTAGGTAACACTCATGTCTTTTAGACCTGGACCACAACAGGAATGCACGGTCATATTTCTGAAGACATCTATCTGTTTGTGCTTCATCCAGGATTCGATGACCAGTGTTTAATTTGAAAAAGAATAAGTGCCAGTGCCCAAACCTCTTCGTAGATGGTCTTGGGCTGTGCTATTGCATGTCAACTCACCAAATACCAAGGCTGTCTAGTCTGGAATCCACATCACATCTCTTTAATCTACCACCAGGCACTCACCCCTTAATCTCACTCTTACAGGTTCCTGCATTCTCCCTTTCAGATGTTTTGTCTGTCTTTCTTTTTCAAGTTTTTTCCTCATTGTGTGTTTTCCCTTTCTTTCTACCAGGAAATGTCTGATGAGAAAAATACGTGTCAGCACCAAAAAATGAGTGCAAGTGGGTCCCCCTGGCAACAACGGGCTCAAATTAAGTACTGATTGATGACCAACATCTCGAAACTAAGGGACACCAAAACATACACTTGTACTAGATCCCCAAGACAGGGAGTCCATCGACTCCTTTATTTGTCATAGTACTATTGTGATTATACCAATATCTGTGACAAGTGAGGACATTCTTGGCATTTCTTTTTATGTAGCAATGTTAAAACCGGATTGCCTTTTCATCACTTTGCCTTAAGAGGATACTCTAGGAAATTGGGGTATTATTTGGGGTAGGTAGGTATCCACCTCATGAAATAACAACAATACTTGTAAGGTGAATCACTAAGCACACTAAATTACCCTGGGCTCATCCAGCTGGTAGTTGTGGCAGAGCATACATAGGCTTAACTTCGAGGCAATGAATAAAGTGTTTATTCAGTAGTAAAACAGTAAAACGGTCTGTTAGACCTGTCACCCTAAGGGTGACCTTCCCCAACGTTCTGCCTCCTTACCTCCACTTTTTGTTGTATCTTTTTGTTGGCCTTCGGACTGAGCACTGTACACTGCTAAACAATGCATGTGCTGCTCCCCTAAACATAGTTACTTTGGTATATACCTTATTGACATAATAATTTACTTATAAGTCCCTTGTAAAGTGATATACCATATACCCAGGGCCTGTAATCTAAATGCTACTAGTAGGACTGGTTGTGCCATCCACACAACTAGCCTTTCAAATCTGTCTCATGACTGCCATTGGTAGGTCTATGTGTGCAGTTTACTCTCAGTTTGACTTTAAAACCACTTGTCAAGCCCAAAACTCCACTTTTATTACACATAGGTCACCCATAAGGTAGACCCTAGTCTGCCCTAAAGGCAGGGTGCTGTGTAAGTAAAAGATAGGACATGTACTTTTAAGTTGTGCATGTTCTGGTAATGACAAAAAGCTACATTTTTTTCGCTACTGTGAGGCTCACTCCTCTTATAGGCTAGAATTGGGAATTCATTAAAATACTATTAAGCTGCAATTCCTTATTAGGAATGAGTTGATAATTCATGTTTCATATCTTTGGAATGGGAATGATGAATCCTCTTTAGGGGTAAAGTTTAATTTGACATTACTATTTTAGAAATGGCACTTTTAGAAAGGGTCTTATCAATGTGGATACTTTTTACTATGTGGAGAGGGTATAGCAAATGTTACAGAAAAGGTGTGATTGGAATATATCCCTTCAATCCCTACTTGAGGCATCTTTTAACTTTATGTCTGATCAGGACCTGGCCATTAACAACTCAAAATCTTACATTATGCAAGTGGGGTCCTGATCTAAAAAAAGTTTCCAATTTAGGGTTGGCTCTTCTATTATCCCGGTACAAAACGTTTTTTTTTATCTAGGGGTTCTCCTGGATGATCAGTTACAATGGGGGTCCCAAATTACGAAACAAAGGGTGGTTTTGGTCAGGGAAAACGCAGCAATTTTTAATTTTGCCACCAAAATAGGGAGGAAACCAATTGGTGCTATGCTAGAGGTGTATCAGGCTAAAAAACTGGCAATAGCCAGTTATGGAAGTGAAATTTGGGGTCATATTAAAGTGAATCCTTTACAGGTGGCGGAGAATAATTTTACGAAGCGCCTGTTGTGTGCCCCACAGAGTCTTTCTAACTTGGCGGTCCACGAAGAATTGGGGGTCCCGTTTTTGAGTGACACTATGGCCTCGAGCCCTCTTGCATTTTGGTTAAAATGCTGGCTGAACTAGGAGCTAAATCTCACCCATACGATATTGAGAGAGTGCTTGTCACTTGATAAAGTATCCCAAATTCCATGGCCTAAATATATAAGAAGTAGCCTGGAAGGGATAGGATGTGTTGAGTTATTTCATGAGCCTGAAACCATTAGTAAGAAGGGCGTGGAACTATTCATGGAATCTTTCTTCTCACTAAAGAAACTGGATAGGGATGAGCAGGAACTCAAGAAACGAAGTGTTCGCAGGTTTTTAATGCTTAAAACAACACCACTTATGGAGCCCTACGTCCTGGGGTCCCTATCCACACATGAGAAGTTCCTACTAATTAGGTTCCGGATTAACCTTTTCCACCTCCTGTTGGTTAGACCGAAGGGTAGTTATAGAGGACAAGTGTCAGCATCCTGTGTCAGTCTCCACAGGTTTTGCTACACTTTATGTTCAGTTTTGCAACTTTTATGGTTGACCTCTGTGTAACCGAAAAATGTTGAATTGAATTGACATTCCATTTTTGTGACACTCACTAGAAGAAGCCTGCAAAATATGTCAAAGTTGAAGTTTGTTCCATTTTGTACTTTTCCACAGCTTTGAGCTGCACATTTTACTGTTGACTAAATACACCATACTTCTCGTTGACGTTCTGTACTTTAGCTGTAACCATATGGCCTTGAAAAATAACCAAGTCAAAAGAGCATATGACAAGCTGGGGTTATTCCTCGTGATAGTTTGCTTTAGCTTCATGCTCATATATGGGCTAAATTGAATATAGATTAATTATTAGATCAATATTTGGAAAGCACCCATGCAATGGCATGCCCCATGGGCTGTGTATTATTTGTGCAACATCACTGTAATATCTCTATAATTTACTTTAAAAAAAACATGCACTGGTACCTGGCTCTTCACAGTTGATGAGTAATAAAGTATGTCAGAAATCTAACTGCCTCATGTCTTTACAGATTTCCGACTTCCTTTTTTTAATTGTCATCAAATGGAACAAAATTAAATAGTATGCTTTAAAGAGATAAATGTAAGTAAAAATAAATATTGGTTTTAAAATTGGGTTAAACAAAGAATAAAGATCTGAAAGGAGACAAGAGCATTTACAAAGTAGAGAGAGAAAGTTCTTGCTAGTAGGACCCTGCTTTGGCTCCATCTGCTGGCTGTTGTTGATAGTTTTAGTGCCAGGTATGGTAACCAGAGCTATGGTGTTGGAGATGCAAACCTGAGGCCCTTTGACTGGCTTTTAAAGGGATCTGTGAATGGTCCTGCTCTGAAACCGAGACAAAGTAGAGAGCACAAGTCTGCACATGGATCCTGTCAACTGCAATTAAAGTTTGGTCATGATTGCATGCAGGTTTTGCTTACTGCAACTTAGCAGCAAATCAGAGACAGGTATCAATGGTGTGGTAGCATAGGTCATGGTAATCTCTACCTTTTGCGAGAATTTGAGACTAGAGTGACTCACATGTGACTCACCGTCATGTCACTGCACATCTCTTGTATTTTGTGACTCTGCCAGGCATCCTTCACTGCAGTAGTGAATTTTCAAATGGTTCATAAATATAGAGAGGTAGATAGTGTCCAAGCCCTAGGCAAGCGTTGTCACTGGCAAACTATTTTTGACACAAACAAAGCACTAGGTAACACTCATGTCTTTTACACCTAGACCACAACAGGAATGCACGGTCATATTTCTGAAGACATCTATCTGTTTGTGCTTCATCCAGGATTGGATGACCAGTGTTTAATTTGAAAAAGAATATGTGCCGGTGCCCAAACCTCTTCGCAGATGGTCTTGGGCTGTGCTATTGCATGTCAACTCACCAAATACCAAGGCTGTCTTGTCTGGAATCCACATCACATCTCTTTAATATACCACCAGGCACTCACCCCTTGATCTCACTCTTACAGGTTCCTGCATTCTCCCTTTCAGATGTTTTGTCTGTCTTTCTTTTTCAAGTTTTTTCCTCTTTGTGTGTTTTCCCTTTCTTGCTACCAGGAAATGTCTGATGAGAAAAATACATGTCAGCACCAAAAAATGAGTGCAAGTGGGTCCCCCTGGCAACAACTGGCTCAAATTAAGTACTGATTGATGACCAACATCTCGAAACTAAGGGACACCAAAACATACACTTGTACTAGATCCCAAAGACAGGGAGTCCATCGACTCTTTTATTTGTCATAGTACTATTGTGATTATACCAATATCTGTGACAAGTGAGGACATATGGCTGAGATACCCGCCACCCCCTCTCAACACAATCCCCAAGAATTGGGAAACCGGAAACAGTTCTGAACTTTTGGAAGGCGGGAGGGAGTTACCCTCCCGGCCGTATTTATTAAAATATGAAACAAAATCAAAACATTAAAATAACAGTTTCATATCATGTACAATTTCATATCCACATTACGATGTTTGGCTAACCTTAACACATATCTAATACAAAGGTTCTCCTAGCCGATACTAACATCCTTACAAAATGCATTTCAAATTGAAATTGTACATCCTAACGTTAAGGGCCAACGGCAAGGTCGTAACCGGTGTCAGATCCCTAAACCAGAACTCCCCCCTCACTTGTGAGGGGCGGCCGCACAGAGGACTGCACCTCATGTGCCATACCAATTTCCCTTGTCTTGACGGGGGCCCCTGTTAACTCGACGCCATCTACGTGGTCGTCCGAGGACCCGTGTGAGGTGTCTAGAAGGTAGCGTAGACCCCCCTCCCCACCCCACACAACTTACCACATCTGCCGTCGCAGATGTCCTGGCCCCGGGAAATTCCCAGGAGGGGCCCGTAGCCCCTCCTATCCAGGGAGGGGCCTTGACCGCCTTCCCTTTCCTTTAGGCGTCCCGTCCTTTAGAAGGGACCGCCTCCCCGTTGAGGGGCCAATGGCCACCTCCCCCCGGGCGCTCCCATCCGTAATGGGTGACGCCCCCCCCTAGGGATCTTCCAATGACTTCTCACCGATCATGACCTTACCGCCCGACCAAACAATAAATACAAGATTAATTACTAAAGAGAAAAAGACATTCCTACTTTAAACAGATCAAGTATCAACCCTCTAAAACATTACTAATCACTCTGATGCAAGTCTTTAATAAAGCATACTGCAAAGAATTATCCACTTTATTGCTACCGAATCACAAACTTTATTCAGAAACAACCTGCAAGAAAACAACTACTACGTAAAATGACTTTATACCACAACAACTTGCTGTCTTCAGGGGATGGTGGGTGGGTTCAAAATTGGCTCTTCGTTCCGTCTCGAGCTCACGTGCAGCGAGGAGGTGCAGCTTCAGAGCACAGGAACAAGAGGATGCTTCCTTGGATTGTCGCTCCTTTCATTCTTCTCTGGGCGGGCGTAAACCCGCCTCCTCCTGCGTCCAGGGGCGTGGCTGACGGCTTCAGTGTCTAGGACAACCCACTCTTGGGCGGGAAAAAGCGCGCCCCGGCTACGCCGCTTCGGGCATACCAGCCGAGACGCGCCTCCCGCCCAAAATGGCTTACCGGGGGGATCACCATACGTTCGGGGGGACCGAGTGGTCGCCCCTTTCCATATGGCTGAGATACCCGCCACCCCCTCTCAACACAATCCCCAAGAATTGGGAAACCGGAAACAGTTCTGAACTTTTGGAAGGCGGGAGGGAGTTACCCTCCCGGCCGTATTTATTAAAATATGAAACAAAATCAAAACATTAAAATAACAGTTTCATATCATGTACAATTTCATATCCACATTACGATGTTTGGCTAACCTTAACACATATCTAATACAAAGGTTCTCCTAGCCGATACTAACATCCTTACAAAATGCATTTCAAATTGAAATTGTACATCCTAACGTTAAGGGCCAACGGCAAGGTCGTAACCGGTGTCAGATCCCTAAACCAGAACTCCCCCCTCACTTGTGAGGGGCGGCCGCACAGAGGACTGCACCTCATGTGCCATACCAATTTCCCTTGTCTTGACGGGGGCCCCTGTTAACTCGACGCCATCTACGTGGTCGTCCGAGGACTCGTGTGAGGTGTCTAGAAGGTAGCGTAGACCCCCCTCCCCACCCCACACAACTTACCACATCTGCCGTCGCAGATGTCCTGGCCCCGGGAAATTCCCAGGAGGGGCCCGTAGCCCCTCCTATCCAGGGAGGGGCCTTGACCGCCTTCCCTTTCCTTTAGGCGTCCCGTCCTTTAGAAGGGACTGCCTCCCCGTTGAGGGGCCAATGGCCACCTCCCCCCGGGCGCTCCCATCCGTAATGGGTGACGCCCCCCCTAGGGATCTTCCAATGACTGCTCACCGATCATGACCTTACCGCCACAGGCCGGATAGTTGACCGGCTATCCGGACCCCCCACAAAACTCCTAGCTAAAGGTCATGCTGTAAACTCCTTAACCAGGCTACGAGGTCTCCTATGAGTAAGGAATTCCCCACCCGGGACAAATGGACCCCATCTTCTAGATACATATTGTCCCCCCTGATACAACCATGAGGAATTGAATGCAATGTACTGGTACGGAACAGTCTACCCAGCTTGTTATTCACCTTTTTCACAGAATGATTTAATGCAGACACTGAATTAGCCCCCGCCACACTTTTCGTGGAATCATATGGGACCATGCAATCGTGCACCCTGGAACTCTTCTCGCCAACCAACTTACTGTGGATAGTATCGCCTCGAGAAGCAGTCGTCTACCAGTGGTCACCAAATCATTGCCCCCAAGATGTACTATGAGTATAGATGGCGGTGACCTTGTCCGCCCTAACAAACCCTCGAGAAAATGTTGAAACTGGTCAATACAGAGCCCGCCCCTTCCGTAGAAGGTCACCCTGTACCCGTATTCCCCAGCTGTGTGAATCATGTCACCTGCTTTGAATACGTCCGCGGCACGCCTCACGTATGAGTGGCCCACGACCCACACCACTCTTTCCTCAGCCGGTGATCTCTGACCGCTGGTTCCCAGGTGTCGGGTCGACTGCACAGTCCGCCCCGCCTCGTAGGTTTGCGAAACTGTAACCAAACAAAGACAAGAAGCGTGAGTACATGATATCAGCTTCACAACATGTGCAACTGCACATACCTTTTGTAACAATTCGAGGACCAACGCCCCAACTGTTTCACTTTTTCCACACTCAGACCCCTGGCTGTAGCCTCTGTAGCAGCCCCTATCCGGAAGGAATGAGTCCCAAACTCTCCCGGGTTCAAGCCCGCGGCCGAAATTGCCATTGCAAACACCCGCTGGAACTGAAACCTTGTCAGTGGGGTGGCATCTGCGTGCCTCAGCAATGTCCCCCCCCATGATGCCGCCCTCTGCGCCAAATACTCCTCAACGCATGCCACCGGGCACATGGGAGATCCGGGAATCCGCTGGACCACTACACTGTCCCCGATCGCCCCCTGATCGGTCTTGGACCTGACAAACGAGACAATCATCATCTCCCCTTTTACTTGAATGTGCTCTCGGCACAAACCACCCCTCGTATCCTGCTTGTTTCTTGCCACCAGTTCGCTTACCCGCATAGCCCCATGGAATGCTAATGCAAAAGCGGCCCGGAATAACACTGTTTCCCACTGGGATGAACATGTTGCAGGGAGTACGGACAGTAACAGGGCCAACCTATACAGACCTATCGGGTGCCTTTCATCTACTCTGCGACCCTCAAGGCGTTGCCACCCACGCAGCGCTTTCGTGTACTACGAAAGACGCTGTAGGATCCTGGATACCATGGGCCCGCGCCATGAAGGAAATGGCGGCCCGATGCCTCTGGGCCGTAGCCACCGATTTGCCTGCCCTGCGTAATGACAGTAAAAACTCTATGACAAATTCCTCCTGGCCCCAAAGCTCCCTCCTAGCAGAACCCAAAAAGGACCAATAGGAACGGAACGCCCCTTCATATGCCTTCCTTGTCCCGGGTGCTAAACTCTCTCCCACGAGGTTTTGTAGTTCGGGGCACCGAGAGACCAGAGAGCTTCGTGAAATGGTGCCGCCACCGGGTCCGCTGTGGGCAGAAAACCCCAGAAGGCCTGCATACGGAAACGAGAAAGCGCATCAGCAGCCTGATTCAGCACCCCTGGCACATGCCTCGCTCTAAAGAGCACGTTCAATTGCATACATAGTAAAACAATTTCTTTGAGCAACCTCAGAATCCATTTACATCGTGCTGCCTGACTATTGATACACTCAACCACGGTCATGTTATCAGACCAGAACATCACAGAGTGATCCCTAAACCCCTCAGGCCATGTTTTCAAAGCCACCAGAATAGGGAACAGTTCGAGAAAAGCAAAGTTACTTGTAAGCCCACACTTGTACCACCATGGCGGCCACCTTTGAGCCGTCCAGTGATTGCCAAATATGGCGCCAAAGCCTATACTGCCCGCCGAATCTGTCCACAGCCCCAACTCCTCGGAGGACACCGCCGGCTTGGTCCAAACAACCCGACCATTGAAATCCGCCAGGAATGCCAACCAAATGCGCATGTCCTGGCGAATCTCTGCCGAGAGCCTCGTGCGGTGGTGCCCCTCTTTAAGACCGACCATGGCTTGTGCAATCGAGCGGGAAAAAGGGCGGGCCATTGGCATTATCCTAAGGGCAAAATTCAACTGACCCACAGTCTGCTGCAATTGATGCAAGTTCACCTTAGTTTCCCTAATGCATGCCTCAAGCGAGGCCCTGAATTTCCGCACCTTTTCTTCTGGCAACCGGAAGCAACCTTCTTCGGAATCGAGCTCTATTCCAAGAAACTCGAGCGAAGTTGATGGCCCCACAGTCTTACATGGCGCCAATGGCACACCAAACTGCCTCATCAGATCACAAAATTCTTTTAAAGCCTGTGCACATTCTGTATTCCTGGCAGCCCCCAGGAACAGAAAATCGTCAAGATAATGCATAACATGCTGAAACCCCGTCATTCTTGTGAATGCCCATTGCAGGAAACAACTGAATTTCTCAAAATAAGCACAAGATATGGAACAGCCCATTGGCATACATTTATCCATGTAATAGCGCCCCTGAAACATAAAGCCCAGGAGACGCTGATCGTCTGGGTGTACCGGGAGCAACCGGAACGCTGACTCGATGTCCGATTTGGCCATCAGCGCTCCGGGCCCCAGGCGATTCAACATGGCGACTGCATCATCGAAGGATGCGTACCGCACCGAACAAACCTCCGGGTCTATCGCATCATTAACTGACAGACCTCTCGGAGCTGACAAATTATGTATCAGTCTAAACTCACCCGGGTCCTTCTTGGGGACCACTCCCAAGGGTGAACAACCAAAATTAGGAACTGGTGGCATGTCGAATGGTCCCGCAACCCGACCCAGGGCCACCTCTTTCCCAATCTTCGCTTGCACCACCGCCGTATTATGCAGGACCGATAGTTGGTTCCTACACTGCGCTTTACCCTGAAAATTCCCCACCGGGATGCGGAAACCATAGGAAAAACCGTCTCGCAACACCCCAGCGGAGTCATGATCCGGGTATTCACTGAGCCAAGGAATCATTGCCATGGTATCAACTGGTGTAGGTAAAGGCGCCCCTCGGACTATGTCAGACCTGTTTGGCACTTCCCCTACTTCCGTTATCACCCGTTTTGGCTCTGCACATGGTCTCGGGATGCGAGGACTGTCCACAACCCCCACAGTCGTGCCTAAACTTGCATGACCCCTGGGGCCTCGTACACTTTCCCCTGTTAAAGTTCCAGCATACCCCTTTCTTACCTGTATTGCCATTCGACCTTGGGTGATGCTCATTACTTGCCCCCGCCCGAAAGGGAGCCCCAGATGAATGGCGGGAAAACTCACCCCCGCCCCCCCCAACAATGGCGCCTTTAACATGCCTGAGTTCTCCATTTTTTGCCAAGAAATGGAGTCGTAACAATCCCACGTCAGGCACATGTCGAACTCTTTGGCCTTGCGAAAAATATTATCATAGCAAAACCACTCATTGCCCGCATATGTCTGAGAAAATTCCATAATACGTGTCTGGTACACAGGTAACTCGGCCAACAGTTCAGGTCTCCGTTCCCCCATAATTGAAGTGAATATGCCAAATGCTCTGCCCCAATTACCTATCGTCTCATCGACTCTAAAAGCGGCCATTTTTGCGCGCCAAACACTCGGATCCATAAGCTCTTTCTGGACTTTTACATGCTCAATCTCGTAATGATCAGTTAGCAAGGAAAACATGTTTAGATATTTCTCAGCCCATATCCGTTCTTTGATTTCCATCGAGATATGCTGAGCCAATTTCTCCCTTCTCGAGGGTACAGACCCCTTCCCCGCAATCGGCATTAGCTGCTTACCTGAGCTAGAAGCTGTAACCGCCGTTGCTGCCGAACTCGTGCCAGCTGCGGGTTGATCTACTGGAGCCTGCGGGGAAACAAACGGACAAGGTGGTTTCGCGGCCTCCCGTGACTGCCGCAACTGCCTCATTAATTGCTTGGCCTCCTCGGCCGTGTCCCCCAGAGCCACGGAACCCCCGCTGCTATTACCCAACCATGCCGCCAGCTGGGCGGCCAACTCCGGGGGCATGTCCCCATCGTTCACTGGGGTAACCACCACGGGGATCCGCTGGCCCTCGGCGGGAGCCGGCGCGGGAATCTCTGCTGGTCTAGGAGGGCTCGCCGGGGGAGCCTCCGGAACTGGGACCTCGTCCTCATTTGCCCCATTCCTGGCCCTCTTCCTTCTTCGGGCCGGGACCTCCGCCGGGTTGGATCTTTTCGGCCTTCCCGCACCGTCCCTGGCCGCCATTTTTCTCCTCATCTCTGCCATGTCTTTCACCAACATCCGGAGCATTTGGTCGGTGCTGACCTTCTTTGTGACTCTCTTGCCCGGCATTTTCCCCACGTAGGTGAAAGATCCTGGACGCGATCTGCAGTGCTAGAAGAGAAAAGAGAGAAATTACAAATGTCAAAATTGGCTCTTCGTTCCATCTCGAGCTCACGTGCAGCGAGGAGGTGCAGCTTCAGAGCACAGGAAGAAGAGGATGCTTCCTTGGATTGTCGCTCCTTTTATTCTTCTCTGGGCGGGCGTAAACCCGCCTCCTCCTGCCTCCAGGGGCGTGGCTGACGGCTTCAGTGTCTAGGACAACCCACTCTAGGGCGGGAAAAAGCGCGCCCCGGCTACGCCGCTTCGGGCATACCAGCCGAGACGCGCCTCCCGCCCAAAATGGCTTCCCGGGGGGATCGGGGTACTCCACCATACGTTCGGGGGGACCGAGTGGTCGCCCCTTTCCATTCTTGGCATTTCTTTTTATGTAGCAATGTTAAAACCGGATTGCCTTTTCATCACTTTGCCTTAAGAGGATACTCTAGGAAATTGGGGTATTATTTGAGGTAGGTAGGTATCCACCTCATGAAATAACAACAATACTTGTAAGGTGAATCACTAAGCACACTAAATTACCCTGGGCTCATCCAGCTGGTAGTTGTGGCAGAGCATACATAGGCTTAACTTCGAGGCAATGAATAAAGTGTTTATTCAGTAGTAAAACAGTAAAACGGTCTGTTAGACCTGTCACCCTAAGGGTGACCTTCCCCAACGTTCTGCCTCCTTACCTCCACTTTTTGTTGTATCTTTTTGTTGGCCTTCGGACTGAGCACTGTACACTGCTAAACAATGCATGTGCTGCTCCCCTAAACATAGTGACTTTGGTATATACCTTATTGACATAATAATTTACTTATAAGTCCCCTGTAAAGTGATGTACCATATACCCAGGGCCTGTAATCTAAATGCTGCTAGTAGGACTGGTTCTGCCATCCACACAACTAGCCTTTCAAATCTGTCTCATGACTGCCATTGGTAGGTCTATGTGTGCAGTTTACTCTCAGTTTGACTTGGTGTTTAAAACCACTTGTCAAGCCCTAAACTCCACTTTTATTACACATAGGTCACCCATAAGGTAGACCCTAGTCTGCCCTAAAGGCAGGGTGCTGTGTAAGTAAAAGATAGGACATGTACTTTTAAGTTGTGCATGTTCTGGTAATGACAAAAAGGTACATTTTTTTCGCTACTGTGAGGCTCACTCCTCTTATAGGCTAGAATTGGGAATTCATTAAAATACTATTAAGCTGCAATTCCTTATTAGGAATGAGTTGATAATTCATGTTTCATATCTTTGGAATGGGAATGATGAATCCTCTTTAGGGGTAAAGTTTAATTTGACATTACTATTTTAGAAATTGCACTTTTAGAAAGGGTCTTATCATTGTGTATACTTGTTCCTATGTGGAGAGGGTATAGCAAATGTTACAGAAAAGGTGTGATTGGAATATATCCCTTCAATCCCTACTTGAGGCATCTTTTAACTTTATGTCTGATCAGGACCTGGCCATTAACAACTCAAAATCTTACATTATGCAAGGGGGGTCCTGATCTAAAAAAAGTTTCCAATTTAGGGTTGGCTCTTCTATTATCCCGGTACAAACGTTTTTTCTTATCTAGGGGTTCTCCTGGATGATCAGTTACAATGGGGGTCCCAAATTACGAAACAAAGGGTGGTTTTGGTCAGGGAAAACGCAGCAATTTTTAATTTTGCCACCAAAATAGGGAGGAAACCAATTGGTGCTATGCTAGAGGTGTATCAGGCTAAAAGCCTGGCAATAGCCAGTTATGGAAGTGAAATTTGGGGTCATATTAAAGTTAATCCTTTACAGGTGGCCAAGAATAATTTTACGAAGCGCCTGTTGTGTGCCCCACAGAGTCTTTCTAACTTGGCGGTCCATGAAGAATTGGGGGTCCAGTTTTTGAGTGACACTATGGCCTCGAGCCCTCTTGCATTTTGGTTAAAATGCTGGCTGAACTAGGAGTTAAATCTCACCCATGCGATATTGAGAGAGTGCTTGTCACTTGATAAAGTATCCCAAATTCCATGGCCTAAATATATAAGAAGTAGCCTGGAAGGGATAGGATGTGTTGAGTTATTTCATGAGCCTGAAACCATTAGTAAGAAGGGCGTGGAACTAGTCATGGAATCTTTCTTCTCACTAAAGAAACTGGATAGGGATGAGCAGGAACTCAAGAAACGAAGTGTTCGCAGGCTTTTAATGCTTAAAACAACACCACTTATGGAGCCCTACGTCCTGGGGTCCCTATCCACACATGAGAAGTTCCTACTAATTAGGTTCCGGATTAACCTTTTCCACCTCCTGTTGGTTAGACCGAAGGGTAGTTATAGAGGACAAGTGTCAGCATCCTGTGTCAGTCTCCACAGGTTTTGCTACACTTTATGTTCAGTTTTGCAACTTTTATGGTTGACCTCTGTGTAACCGATAAAAGTTGAATTGAATTGACATTCCATTTTTGTGACACTCACTAGAAGAAGCCTGCAAAATGTGTCAAAGTTGATGTTTGTTCCATTTTGTACTTTTCCACAGCTTTGAGCTGCACATTTTACTGTTGACTAAATACACCATACTTCTCGTTGACGTTCTGTACTTTAGATGTAACCACATGGCCTTGAAAAATAACCAAGTCAAAAGAGCATATGACAAGTTGAGGCTATTCCTCGTGATAGTTTGCTTTAGCTTCATGCTCATATATAGGCTAAATTGAATATAGATTAATTATTAGATCAATATTTGGAAAGCACCCATGCAATGGCATGCCCCATGGGCTGTGTATTATTTGTGCAACATCACTGTAATATCTCTATAATTTATTTAAAAAAAAACATGCACTGGTACCTGGCTCTTCACAGTTGATGAATAATAAAGTATGTCAGAAATCTAACTGCCTCATGTCTTTACAGATTTCCGACTTCCTTTTTTTAATTGTCATCAAATGGAACAAAATTAAATAGTATGCTTTAAAGAGATAAATGTAAGTAAATAATAAATATTGGTTTTAAAATTGGGTTAAACAAAGAATAAAGATCTGAAAGGAGACAAGAGCATTTACAAAGGAGAGAGAGAACGTTCTTGCTAGTAGGACCCTGCTTTGGCTCCATCTGCTGGCTGTTGTTGGTAGTTTTAGTGCCAGGTATGGTAACCAGAGCTATGGTGTTGGAGATGCAAACCTGAGGCCCTTTGACTGGCTTTTAAGGGGATCTGTGAATGGTCCTGCTCTGAAACCGAGACAAAGTAGACAGCACAAGTCTGCACATGGATCCTGTCAACTGCAATTAAAGTTTGATCATGATTGCATGCAGGTTTTGCTTACTGCAACTTAGCAGCAAATCAGAGTTAGGTATCAATGGTGTGGTAGCATAGGTCATGGTAATCTCTATCTTTTGCGAGAAGTTGGGACTAGAGTGACTCACATGTGACTCACCGTCATGTCACTGCACATCTCTTGTATTTTGTGACTCTGCCAGGCATCCTTCACTGCAGTAGTGAATTTTCAAATGGTTCATAAATATAGAGCGGTAGATAGTGTCCAAGCCCTAGGGGAGCATTGTCACTGGCAAACTATTTTTGACACAAACAAAGCACTAGGTAACACTCATGTCTTTTACACCTAGACCACAACAGGAATGCACGGTCATATTTCTGAAGACATCTATCTGTTTTTGCTTTATCCA
Organism: Lissotriton vulgaris; assembly: GCF_964263255.1. Taxonomy (NCBI): domain Eukaryota; kingdom Metazoa; phylum Chordata; class Amphibia; order Caudata; family Salamandridae; genus Lissotriton; species Lissotriton vulgaris. Next base: position 41,228 of record NW_028243356.1, read on the forward strand.
GGATTGGATGACCAGTGTTTAATTTGAAAAAGAATAAGTGCTGGTGCCCAAACCTCTTTGTAGATAGTCTTGGGCTGTGCTATTGCTTGTCAACTCACCAAATACCAAGGCTGTCTTGTCTGGAATCCACATCACATCTCTTTAATCTACCACCAGGCACTCACCCCTTAATCTCACTCTTACAGGTTCCTGCATTCTCCCTTTCAGATGTTTTGTCTGTCTTTCTTTTTCAAGTTTTTTCCTCTTTGTGTGTTTTCCCTTTCTTGCTACCAGGAAATGTCTGATGAGAAAAATACGTGTCAGCACCAAACAATGAGTGCAAGTGGGTCCCTCTGGCAACAACTGGCTCAAATTAAGTACTGATTGATGACCAACATCTCGAAACTACGGGACACCAAAACATACACTTGTACTAGATCCCCAAGACAGGGAGTCCATCGACTCTTTTATTTGTCATAGTACTATTGTGATTATACCAATATCTGTGACAAGTGAGGACATTCTTGGCATTTCTTTTTATTTAGCAATGTTAAAACCGGATTGCCTTTTCATCACTTTGCCTTAAGAGGATACTCTAGGAAATTGGGGTATTATTTGGGGTAGGTAGGTATCCACCTCATGAAATAACAACAATACTTGTAGGGTGAATCACTAAGCACACTAAATTACCCTGGGCTCATCCAGCTGGTAGTTGTGGCAGAGCATACATAGGCTTAACTTCGAGGCAATGAATAAAGTGTTTATTCAGTAGTAAAACAGTAAAACGGTCTGTTAGACCTGTCATCCTAAGGGTGACCTTCCCCAACGTTCTGCCTCCTTACCTCCACTTTTTGTTGTATCTTTTTGTTGGCCTTCGGACTGAGCACTGTACACTGCTAAACAATGCATGTGCTGCTCCCCTAAACATAGTGACTTTGGTATATACCTTATTGACATAATAATTTACTTATAAGTCCCTTGTAAAGTGATATACCATATACCCAGGGCCTGTAATCTAAATGCTACTAGTAGGATTGGTTGTGCCATCCACACAACTAGCCTTTCAAATCTGTCTCATGACTGCCATTGGTAGGTCTATGTGTGCAGTTTACTCTCAGTTTGACTTGGTGTTTAAAACCACTTGTCAAGCCCAAAACTCCACTTTTATTACACATAGGTCACCCATAAGGTAGACCCTAGTCTGCCCAAAAGGCAGGGTGCTGTGTAAGTAAAAGATAGGACATGTACTTTTAAGTTGTGCATGTTCTGGTAATGACAAAAAGCTACATTTTTTTCACTACTGTGAGGCTCACTCCTCTTATAGGCTAGAATTGGGAATTCATTAAAATACTATTAAGCTGCATTCCTTATTAGGAATGAGTTGATCATTCATGTTTCATATCTTTGGAATGGGAATGATGAATCCTCTTTAGGGGTAAAGTTTAATTTGACATTACTATTTTAGAAATGGCACTTTTAGAAAGGGTCTTATCAATGTGGATACTTGTTCCTATGTGGAGAGGGTATAGCAAATGTTACAGAAAATGTGTGATTGGAATATATCCCACAGGGATCTTCCTTATTTGGAAGTGTTGCCCTCACACACAAATGTGAGTGTCATGCTTCATCATAAGACATTTTGCTCCACGTGGGCCAGTGCTACAATGCCCCACGGGCCCCGCAAGAGGGCTCTTTGTCGGAGATCTTTTCTTGTATCAGCTGTGATGGTGCATGAAGGTTTGTGGGGAACAATGTGTAAAGTTGAGAGTGTGAACTTAAACGTTCCTAAAGGTGATAACATTTTATTCAGAGACCCTTTGGTAAGGTTAAAAACTAAGATGTGGTAGTGTGCGCAAGATTATGACATGCCACTACTCAGTGAGTGTGTTGGCATGACCTCCGATTTGTTTGAGTCCCTCGTGAACTCAAGTAACCTTTTGACCATTAGTGACTTTTAAGACATTGCCTCTTTCATTAAGCCTGCCTGCCCTGTGCCAAGATACCAGTGGGTGAGCACAAGTTAATTTAACGTCTGTATCTAGCTTATCCTGACTAGGATTGTGGTAACTACATGAACAGGGTGAAAACCTCTACCAACTAGAGACTCTGGGCCTCATTTATGAGAAGTGATGCATCGTTCGTGAAAGCAGAGTTGCATCACTTCTCAGTGCGCCCTCCTTGCGACATGATTGATGCTTCATATTTTCTGTATGACGCATCATGTCGCAAGGAATTACAGATATGTCAGTATTTCTGACATATCTGTATGGCGCAAAATTGATGCATTGCTGGACTGTGTCACAAAACTGGCGCAACTCCAGCAATGTGTCCCATGTGAAAGGGCTTGCATCAGTCTTACGCCTGCTGTGAAGCAGGCGTAAGTTTTTGACGCAATTGCACCCTAGAAGTAGAGCAGTGAAATCTGGTAGATTTCACTGCGTCACTTCTACGAGGCTTACTTACGTGGGAACGCCCACCCTGCATAAATTCTACCTGGTATAATGTAGAGCAGAGGTTTACAAAGTGACGCATCTACTTAGATGTGTCACTTTGTGAATAGGGTGCAACAGGAGGCATGTTTTACGCCGCCAATGCATCACAAAAAGTGATGCAACAGAAGCGCAAAACTGTCTCAAGGCCTCATAAATAAGGCCCCCAATTTCTAACCTAGTCAAAATAGAAAACAATATAAGTTTCAATTTAAAAAATTAGAGTACATTTTTCTAAACAAAATGACACCAAAATTACAAACTCCAATTAGGGGAATTGGAGATATAAATTATACAGTTTTTAAGTAGAAATTGTGACAAGAATTACAAACTGTAGTAATGGTCAATTGTCATTGTACAATAGGACCCAGGTGCAATTTGACACTGACTACAAGGAGTGGTCATCGGATACACCAACACAGTTCTTCCAGGGCAAAGGATTTTACCTTCTGACTTAGAATTGTAATTCCCAATCTACCACATGATAACACTTCTAAAGCCCAAAGAAACTCAGTGTAGACATTTAGGGCCTCATTTTTCAGAAGTGTTGCATCGCTGCGTGAAAGCAGCGATGTAACACTTCTCAGTGGTGCCCATGAACGTGTCTCATTTACTGTATGACGCATCATGTTGCAAGGAATGACAGATAGGTCAGTATTACTGACGTATCTGTGGGTACAAAAGTGGAGCATTGCTGGGGTGTATCTGAAAACAGACACAACACCAGCAATGTGCCTTTTCACATGGGACAAGCCCCATGTGAAAGGGCCTGTGTCACCCTTACACCTGTCATGAGGCATGCGTAAGGTTCTGACACATTGGCATCCCATCTTATCTTGTAGATTTCACTGCAGCACTCTTACAACCCTTTCATGTGGGGGAGTGCCCTCCATGGTGGCATTATACCCGACGCAGGTAAAATGTAGCAGAGGAGTTTACGAAGTGACGTATCTGCTAGATGCGTCATTTTATAAAGATGGCACAAAATGGAGCATTATTTACGCTGCTGCTCCATCACAAAAAGTGACTCAGTGGCGGCGCAAAAGAGGCACAGGGGCTCATAAATGAGGCCCACAGAGACTCACTTAGGGTCTACTTTCAGACCGCCTGAATTGTGGTGGCGCGGGTCAGCCACCGCTGCACCAGCAATCCAACAACCCCTTTATAACTTCTGCAGTCGGACCGCCCTGGGCCGCCAATGCCACCAGCAAACCTCCATTCCCTAGCGGTGATATAGCAGTCAAAGACCTCAATATGCAGAGGGGAGATGAGAGGCTATTTTAGCAAGCAGAACAAAGCAAAATAAACAGGTCGAAAACCAAACAGTATTCATTTAATGATGTATTTTGTGTCTTTATTTCAAATGCGCTTGGTTTGCATCTTTATAGACAGCGAAAGTGTTTTGCCCAAACAAAGGGCTTCTTCAGGGCTGTGATGGCATACAATGTACAAGTATTTTAGACATGGTAAAAAGACAACAGTATTCAGTGTTTAGTACGAGAGAGAGTAGGGGGAAAAAAAGCGAAGGAGAAAGCAGGTTAAGAATTGGACAGGCATCGTCCAATAAGAGAAGGACTGCAAAGGAATTTCCAGTTCAGTGAATTTGTGGTGGATAGAGAATGCACGAATGGAAGTGATAGTGAGGAAGGGAGAAGGGGGAAAGAGGAAGTAATCAAGCCATATGTGATAATAGCCTATGGTTGGAGCCCAAAAAAGAACAAACACCCAGTCGCCAGTATGTGAGACGAAATGTGAAAAGTCTCATAGTAGTCCAGCTTACCAGAGAGTAATGCTGAACATGTCATGCCAAAGTAAAAAGCACCAACAGACAGTGGTCAGCGAAGCGCGTCCGTGGTAGGACGAGTGTTGAAAGTGAAGAGGCCTTTTTTGGACCAACAGAGTGTTAATAGAAAAGTGGTTGCCAATGCTGCGCCTGTGGTACACCAAAAATAAAGTATGTAAGTACACATACCCCAGGCTCAAAGGACCACCTGTGTTATCTTGTTTGGAAGATCATGTCTATCGTGTTGAGTAAAAAAAGGTCAAGGTGTCCTCAAAGTAATGTGGATATCTATGGGAACGATAAAGAAATCAGTCAGGTGAGGCGGGGCGGAAGAACCTCGTAAAAAAGTGTAAATATTTGAATATGACCCCTAGAAAGGTCATCAGAAATCGCGCCAGAAAGTATTGCAACAGCTGTTAGCAATATGAAAAACACGCATGTATTAAAGGTCTAGGTACTCATGGGCATAGTGAAAAGTGGTCATGCTAGACCGATCTGCTGCCTGAAATTATAAGTAGCCAGCCAGTGTTGAAGAAACGTTGGTCTGAAACATTTATAAATGTCAGGCTGAGAATATGCATTGTGATGGCTCATGTGTAGGAAAGTGGATAGACAAAAACTAATGTAGGCATAATAGTAAGGGGTATTAACAGGAGTGGAATCGCAATGTGAGGAGATTACGTGCAATAACAACATATATATGGAAAGTGGCAAGTATGCTAAGAGTAGTGTAGAATAAGAAATGCTCCTGAATTTCCCCAAGACTTACTTTATTATGTTCTGGGTGTAATGTAGTACGACCCATGGCCCCCAGTAAAGAGCAAGCACCGAAATCCTTTGTAAGTATTGGCACAACATGCAGCATTATTTACGCTCCCGCTCATCTCAATAAGTGACACAATGTCAGCGCAAAAGTGTAGCAGGGGCTCATAAATAAGGCCCACAGAGACTCACTTAGGGCCTACTTTAGGACCACTAGAATTGTGGTGCGCGATTGTGGTGGTCAGCCACCTTTGCACCAGCGATCCAACAACCCCTGTACGACTTCAGCAGTTGGACCACCCTGGGCGCTAACGCCACCACCAAACCTCCATTCTCTTGCGAGACCGTCTTGGTCTGCCGAGCATTTTACGAGTTTCCTGTCCGCCAGGGATTTCATGGCGGTTCCTCACCACCAGGGTTTTCATGGCTGTTCCACCACCATGAAGTCCCTTGTATAGAGGAAATGGCCACCTTTTACCTCTGCACCCTGTGTAGGCACTCAGGGGGCCCAACATGTGCCCCCCCTGTGTGTAAGCACACCAGTTCCTGCACATATATATATCAACTCCACATTTGAAAAAGATCCACACAAACGGAGCGGACTCAACTGCGGATTTTCAGTTTACTTTAATTCATAAGTCATAACGCGTTTTAGCCGTTGCGACGGCCTTGGCCACATGATGTTGACGTAGTGTTACTTGCTTTTTGTTTCCTGGAGTCAAAACAACATAGAGAAAAGACTCCCTACCTTATGGCACTAAATTGAATTCATTTTTGTAAAATTTAAATCACTTCACATTTCTTTCTAGCTATAAATCTATTACAATGTTGCAGTAAATATATTTTGAGTTCAAAGACATGATTTATATTTCATCTCTGATAATCAAAGGTAAGTGCCTGATTTAAATTAATTCAAGTGCATAAATCCAATCCATGATTTTATCACAGACATCAGAGCAAGTGTCTAGTTCAAGACACTTATTCCTAATGAACAATTCATTTAGCCATTATTCCCTGGAATGTCCCTCACTATTTTCTAAACAGCTAATCACTGGCCATGCATCTATATTTACACAATTAAACAAGGAATAGATCGAGATACATCTTAATTTAAAAAAAACTCCCCAGATACAATCATACCCTTTATGGTGATTGCTATAGACAATTTCTCGTCGTAGTTCAGCCCATTCGGTATCTTGCTGTCAAGTGTTAGGATGTACCTAGTTTCCAGCTGTCGTAGTGTTCTTGTGCTTGTGCAATTGCTACCCCTCCTACTAAATTGTACTGCATCTATTACAAAGTAATTAACTTGTGTTAGAACTTTCTAAAGCACAATCACGCCATGGCAAGCTTCAGGGTATGATCAATCCCCATTTGTTATTGTCCTCATGTGCTGTTGGATTCGTTTGAGAACATGCAACGTTGTGCGCCCCACATATTTCATATAATATTACCTACTGGGGGTTGTCAGTAGGTAGTTATAGTTAGGTCCTATTTTCTATAGGAAATCTGCAACATTCTATTTGGAATAACTTTGGCGCAGTTTGACAAATCTTCGTGAAAATTTCAAAACTACTGGCCAGCTCCGGTCCGCTCCTATCCTGAAAGTCTTGGTGTGATTTGTGAAGCGGGAGCCTAGAAAAATAGGGGGTCCGAAAATGTATTTTCCCCATGCAATTTTCCCTTGGAACCGTTCATCTCGGCTACAGCCCGAACAGCAGAACGGAATTACACCAAACTTGGCAAAGAGGTAGTCTTTAGTTCAGACTCTTCGCTTTTGCTTAAATGGTGTAAATCCTTTCAGTAGTTCCTAAGAAAATTACATTTAAAAGTACATATGTATCTATGGCCACGGGGGATCCGCGCATCCTGAGCGCACCCTAAGCGCACCGTCCAGATCGATCGCTGAATGCGAATTGGCTGTCAAGTGGTTGTCAACATTCAAAACTAGGAAGTGTTGGCAGCCATTTTGTGCCTCAGTAGATACGAGGCTGAAGAAGTTAGTGGAATAAGTGTGCAAAACGTATAAAGAGGGCAGGATAGAAATTCCCTGACCCTCTCGACCTGCTTAGGGGGTCCCACAAGGACTCCCAGGGCCCAAACAAATGAATATTATTATTTTTAAAATGGCAAAGTGTGCGCAGGGTGCGTGGATGCTGCCGTAAAAAAATAAAAATAAAACGGATCTTCTTTAATAATTAGCCCCAGGGGGGGCCAAATCCTGGGGGCAAAATTATTAAATTTAATGGGTGGCCCAGAGGGCCGCCCAGCCCTGGGACCGCCACCCTCCGGGACCACAAAATAAATGGTTGGGGGCTCCAAGGCCCCCCAGCAAAATATGTGGTTGGGGGGCTCAATGGCCCGCCAAGCCCTGTAGAACACCACCCCCTGGGGCTTTGTGTATTGTTGGAGGGGAGCTGCATGGCCACCCTCCTGGAGCCTTGTTGTCCGGGATGCCCACCCGGGATACTGTAGTTTGCTATGAGAGGGCAGAAGTCTCGCTGCTCCAGCCCCCCGTAGATAACCTGGTTTGAATTTTGAAAGAGGCAGCAGGGAAACCTGTTCTCTCTTTCAAAATCCAAACCACATTGCTTTTCCACATGGGTAGCTGCATGTTACCAGCTCCCCATGCGGAAAAGCAATTCCGGCTCCCGAAGGATGCGGGGAGCGAGCTGGGACCGTGGGGGCATTGGGGCTCCCTCCATGGTCACCAACGTTTTATATAAGCCCCGGGGATGGGGTCCCCGGGGATGATAGAAATTAGTGATAGGGGCAATTTTTTACAGTAAAATTAGGAGTCGTGCACCCAGCACTGTGCTCAGTGCAGCCCCCTGCTGTGCACACATTGGATGCACGACTCATAAGGTGTAGGGTGCACGACTCCATGCGTTGGCTGCACGACTCTAACGCATTGGGTGCGCGATTCCAAGCAAAAAAATATATATATTTTCCGATATACATCAAGCTCATGTGTTTAGATCTTGGGTGGCTCTAAAAAGAGCCCTTGTGTTTATTGAGAGATTGTGGTACCTATAAGTAAGTAGCTTTGCAGAGTCTACAGTTGATGAGGAAGACTCTGTTACCCCTATCTGTAAAATGTATACCATGTCTCCTATAGATGCCATCCATATTGAAACGCAGATTTTTGTGTTAAATGGACCCCATCTTATAATCTCGGAGAAAAGCAGAAGCAGATTTATTGACATGTTTCCTAGCTTTCTCAATCTGTGGACACAATTGATTGGACCAGTTCCACTTCTTCCTTTGGCATATATTCGAATAGACAAAGGCAGATTGGGGGAAAAGTGACATCAATTTTGTAAAGGTGTCCTTCATAAGCATTTGCAGACCTACCCCAGTCAAAGTGCCTAAGGTCATTGCCACCACAGTGCACAATTATGAGGTCAGGGTGTTGGAGATGCAAAAAGGATTTAACCAATGGCATCATTTGGTGCCAGTTTAACCCTCTCTGTCCAATCCATTTAATCTCTACAATCATAAGATCACCCAGTGTCTCTCCTTGTAGTAGTCTAATCATTCAGTCAGTATCCAAGTAATTATGCAGCAAGCCAGGCCTTAAGATATGGACTACTTTAAACTCATATGCACTATGCATGTAGGTCTAACCACCTATTCACTTGTGTTTCAGGCCTACATTTCCCCAGTCAGTATCCAGGCAGTTCAGCAAACACCCTGTGACTGCTCTTGCATTCCCATAGTGACCCTTTCAGCTACATATAGTAAGTATTGAAATACACAATGGCCTGAGTTTGCACACAGGTGAAGAAAGGGGAGATGGACGGAGTAGATATGTGTGAAAAGATGCACTGTGGGCGTTTTAAGTTACAGGATAAAGTTAGCATGAATACTGAGTGTCACTGGGGGACAACTAGCCCACCAGATATGTGCGGAAAGTGCCAGAGAGTTGCATTGCCGAGAGGTATAACATAGGACATGGCTTCAGAGGCTTCACAGCTTCAGAGCACCTCTCTGCAACACACCTATATGGTTTTTAATAGAGAGATATGGTGGGCTAGTAGGGCAGAGGTACTTTCAGGATTGAAAGAGACAAAACTCCTCAACTTAAAACACGTCACCCGCAGAGACCGCACCAATGGAGTCGGAGGAGGAATCGCCATCGTCCACAAGAACAGCAGCAGGGTCTCGACTCGCACCGACGACGGTCCCAGCTCCGCTGAACACATGCATTTCCAGATCTACACAGACCCCAACTCTACCCTCATCTACTGACCCCCCCATACCCCGCCCCCAGTTCATCGACTCCATCAGCATGCACGCCCTGACCTCCACCGACTACATCCTCCTTGGAGAACTGAACTTTCACCTTCAGAACAACAACGACAACAACTCCACAACCCTGATCGATAACCTCGCCAACCTCGGACTGAGACAACTCGTCATAATGCCCACCTGCTCCACCAGCCACATGCTCGACCCCGACTTCTTCTCAAGCCCACACACCTCCATCAGCCACACCACCGAACTCCTCTGGACCGACAACCGTTCCATCCACTTCACCTTGCAGAAACCCACCACACACCACCACACCGAACAGATCCCCCTCCGGTGGGAGCAAAATCACCGAAGACCAACTACACGCAAACAAGGCACTCAGCCCACCCGCTGAACCCTCCAACACCGACGTCGCTCCCCACAACCTCAGATGCTGGATCGAGGACTGTGCCAACACCCTAGCCCCACTGAAGAAACTCCACCACAGAGACTTCACCAAGAGGGCCAGCTGGTTCATTGAGAACTCCATGATTCCAAGCAAGCCTGCCGGAAACTAGAGAAGAAATGGCACAGTGAACAAACTCCGGACAGCCACGCTGCACACAAGGATGCCGGCCGCAACTACCACCACCTCATCAGGGGTGCCAAGAAGACCTCCTTCAAAGACCACCTCGACAACAAAGCACACGAAAGCAAGGACTTATATCTGCCCGCATTTCCTGCACTATAAAAATTGAGATCACTCACCACTTTGGCGAGCTTAGTGCCCTGTCTGCTCCCGACTGCCATCTTGGGTGTGGAACCAGGGGATTGAGATGCTCCCAAGACGCCATCTTGGGTAGCATGCTAGTGTTTTAGGAGCACTTGCCAAACCATATTTAAGGACTTTGAATGCAGGCGCGCAGCGTATGCGCGCAGACGGCGTGCCACTGGCACGCCGGAGGTGCTCCAGAGGTAAGCCCGTCTGCGCCCGTCGGCGCCAGGCCAGGCCAAGGGCCACCAACGCTGCTCAGGAAGACCCCACTTCTGTTCACTACGATACTGCTATCAGCTATACTGCAGGGGAATAAAATCTATTAGGCATTTTTGTCATCTACACATTGTCTAACGTGTACTCCTCCTGTTCATGGCTTTAACTGCAATAATTGTGGGTTCTCATTGGGCAGGATGAGCTGGTGTAAACCGACGAAGCGCCCACATATGGTAAATCGAGTGCTATAAAACCATCTTCCACTTGTCTCAAACTCCAGTTTTGGAGTATAAACTGTAGGTCATTCTCTAAACATAAAAATCCTATTTATGATTTTTTAGTCGATGAAAGACCGGATGCCGTGTTTCTGACTGAAACTTGGCTCCACGCAAGCTCTGGACCTGACATTGCCTTGGCAATCCCTACTGACTATGTCATGGTCAAGAGGGATAGCGATATTGGCAAGGGAGGGGGCAATGCTATAATTTTTAAATTTATCTATATATATATATGACAGGATGTAAACTTTTTAAAAGTTTAAGCATGCTTGCTGTTCCGCAAGAATACATTTTATTCGGATCTCTATGTGAGAGAATGATTTTGCATATTTTACAGTGACCTTGGTTGCGTTCACTTCTTTTAGACCTGTAGGAAATGTAAAAAATGTCCATACAATAGAACTGTATCTCTCAGGATGTGCAGGCTCCAGTAAAAATTCCTCATTGTTGGATTGTTCAGAATCAGATGATTCTTGTTGTCCAGTAGCCATTGTTCGTTAATAAAAATAAAAATCAAGTCTCCAAACAGCAAAAAATGAGGTTCTTCCTCTTAGAGTTGTTGCTCCAAAGAAGGTCTAAGAAGAATGATTGAAATGGGTGGGGTCCTTCAATAGTTAGAGTAAGAAGTGTTATGAACCAATCTCTTTTTTTCTGGTCACATGGGATCCGCGTAGGGTGCGTACATGTAGCTCACACCCAGCGCGATTTCGCGAAAAAGTATTTAAAAGTAATATAATTTTATTAAAACTAAAAGATAATTATTTCTATGATTAGCTCAGATAATGTCTTGCCTTAATATTTATATTAAATACACACATATATATATATATATATATATATATATATATATATATATATATATATATATATATATATATATATATATATATATATATATATATATATATATATATATTCACTGAATAAACCATATCTTTCATACACATATACACACTAAGCCAGTTAACCAATCAATTTTTTTTTTTAAAACATCCATTAAGACACTTCTTTAAACATTTATTCTTTCATCGACCTTTACATATACAAAAATAAAACATTTATTTTTCAGAAAGACACACATTCACTGGATGGTGTCATCAGTGATGTCATGAGTGATGTCACTGACCATGTCATGAGTGATGTAATATGTTACGTCATCAGCAGTGCATTGCAGGCGTGCAAGTTATAGTGAGTCCAACTAATTATAACGTGGGAATTTCAATGGTTTTATGTCAGTAAAATTTCCAGTTAACTATAACTGGTGTGAAACCTATGGTTTTTTCTGTGAATTTAATAGGTTTTTTAAATGCTAATTCCTAACTATAACTGGTGTGAAACCTATGTTTTTTTCAGTGAATTTAATAGGTTTTTTAAATGCTAATTCCTAACTATAACTGGTGTGAAACCTATGGTTTTTTCAGTGAATTTCATAGGTTTTTTAATAGCAAATTTCTATAGCTATGAAATGTAATATTTTCTAAAATGAATCCTATATTGTATATTTATGTAATACTATTTTTTTTATATATATTGTTCATGTTTTTTATTTTTTTTATTTTCTTGCCTTTGAGCGCTCCCGGTACGCGTACCAGTGTGTGCACCGGTAAATGCATATTTTTGGGCGCGCCCCGGTGCACGTACCGGGTCGCGTCCCGTTAGCGCACCCAAAAAAAAAAAAAAAAAAATAATGAAGGAGTGAGCATAAGGAGAGGGACAAAGAGAGTGGTGTAAAAAAAAAAAGCTAGAGGTAGGAACACACAGGGACTGTGTAATAGATAGTCAGACAGAGAAAAGATGTAAGAGGAAGTAACTAAGAGAAGGAAAATGAATAAGAGAGCAAAAGAAGAGAAGAAAGAGAAAAAAGACTAAAGCAGAGGTTCTGGGAGAATGTGAATGGGTGATTAAAGTAAAAGGAAGGAAAGTAAACGATGGAATTAGAGAAAAGGAACAGTGATGACGGAGTGAAAGAAAAGAGCAGTGAGTGAAAGTAAAGAGGGGTGGAGAAGTGTGGCTCACGGTGTAGTCAGACCCGGGACCAGGGTTCAATTCCCGACGGGGCAGGGTCTTGAGCTCAAATGTCCACGGACTCGATAATTCTCGCTTCGGTGCTTGCTCTAATCATGGGTTCTCACTCTGCAACTCTGGGCATTAAGCTTGCTTAACCTCCACAACGGTTCCCCTGCGGCGGGATGCCTGGCTTTCACCCTGGGGATGCCTTGTAGGGGCTATCTCACAGGGAAAAGCCAGGACGGGTTCCCAAGACAAGCGCCGGGAAACCTCCGGGTAGCTGTGCGCTCAATAAATGCAATAATAATAATAATAATAATAATAGGGGTGAAAGAGGGTGGAAAAATGTGTAAGACATGGGGAGTGACAGAGAAAAAGAAGAGAGAGAGTAAAGGAAGGAGTGACAGAAAGGTACTAAGAGAACCAGAAAAAAAAAGGTAAGTGAGGGAGTGTGGGTGAGCCGTGGCACTAAAAGAAGTTGAGTGTGGTAGGAAAATAAGGAAAAGAGTTACTGAGGGAAGCAGACTAAGGAAACAAGGGTGAGGTAGGGTGAGAGAAAAGTTGTGAGGTTAAAACAAAAGGTGATGAGAAATAGTCACACTTACCATTTAATTAATGTAAACTTACTTTTATGTTTAAACTACACTTGAAATCTGTATATTTTAAAATAGAAGGAATGGGTCAAGAGGTTAAAAATCTAAAAAAATGTACTAAGAAATAAAGCAAGAGTGAAGGATACAAAACGAAAATAAAGTAATGTACAAGGACAAAAAAAGGGAAAAAGGGAAAAAGAAATAGGAGGAGAGCAATTTACTAAAGGTAAGTAAGATACCAAAACGAAATCAGGAAAGAGAAGTAAGTAAAAGGAGAATGAGTGAAAAGGAAAGGAGTCTAAATGAGGATCTATTTACAAGAACGAGGAATGGAAGATTACTGAGAGTGACTAAAGGGGAGTTACAGAGTGAAGGGATGAAGGGAATGAGGTTAATAATAGAATGATAGTGGAAAAAGGAGTGAGAAAGTAACTACACAGAGAGACTAAGGGAAGGACTGAATGAACTGCAGTACAATGAGTGAAGAAAGAAAAAAGAGTAAAGGAGCAAAACAAGGATAGAGAGGGGAAGAGAACTAAAGCAGTGGTACTGAGAGAATGTAAGAAAGCTGAAAAGTGGTGCAAGGGACAGAGGAAATGCAGACAGATGATATTGGATTGAGGTGTTCTGAAAGAAGTGGAGAAAAGAAACAGCGATGAAACAAAGTGAAAAAAGGCAGTGTAAGTGAGCAAAGAGAGCTGAAAGTGGGTGGAAAAACGAAAAATGAGTTTGAGACAATGGGAATACAATAAAAATTACACAATGCAAACTATAGAATTATTTATAGAACATGTAAGATAGTTTATTTTTGCTGTTCTCAGAATATATTGAATTTCACTAAAAACAGTGAGTTCTAATTCTTCATTATATAACACCGGGAAAAAAAAACACAATCTAAAAGATTGTGTTTTAAAAAACCCATATAAACTTAGAAATTATATATGTACACTAATCTTTTATTCACTTACTTTTCCATGAGGCCAAATAGTAGATAATGAAGATTTTTTCTGCTGTTCTCTTAAACTTCCATTTCATCGACTTTCTATAAAAAAAGCTCTAAGAACATCTGAAATAATTGTCAATGTTTTCATTTTCCTCCTTGTGTTAACTAAAAACTTATTGCTCATACCTTCAACTATCCTTACGGCCAAATAGTGTCAGATATATGAGTATATTTTGAAATTTCTCTAATTAAACTCTGAAATTACCGTTTACCCGAAGTTTTCAAAGAAAAGCACATATAACATTTTCACAATCTTTTAAAATTTATATTCCCTTTTTTTAACACTCATGTTGAACATTTCCTATAATACTGATATCACTTACTATGAGATCCACTTACAGTACCTATTTGACATAAATAATTTTAAACGTTAGACTAACTAACTAACTTTTATTAACTGCACCCGTCTTCATAGATCAATTACCTCTGCTAAAACTTTGGTTCTAAAAACACATGGGACCTCATTTATGAAAAGTGGCGCATCGCTGCGTGAAAACAGCGATGCGTCACTTTTCACTGCGCACTCCTTACGACACCAATGATGCGTCATATTTAATGTATGACGCATCATGTCGCAAGGACTTACAGATACGTCAGTAATTCTGACGCATCTGTATGCGCAAAAGTGACGCATTGCTGGAGTGTGTCACAAAAGTGACGCAACTCCAGAAATGCGTCCTTTCACATGGGGAAAGCCCCATGTGAAAGGGCTTGTGTCAGTCTTACGCCTGCTGTGAGGCAGGCGCAAGATTTTGATGCAACAGCATCCTAAAAGTGACGCAGTGAGATCTCATAGATTTCACTGCGTCACTATTACGAGGCTTTTTGCGGGGGAACGCCCCCTCTGCATACATTATACCTGACGCAGGTATAATGTGGTGCAGGGGTTTAAAAAGTGACTCATCTACCTAGATGCGTCACTTTTTAAATATGGCGCAACAAGGAGCATTTTGTACGCCGCTGGTGCGTCACAAAAAGTGACGCACAGGCTGCGCAAAACTGACGCAAGGCCTCATAAATAAGAGCTTGGGTAATAATTTTTTAAGTCAAAAGGCAAACGTTGTTTATAAGTCAAATTAGAATCATTGCAGTAACTCCAACCTTTTTGACATTTTAAGTAGCATGTATAATGTCCTGATGTTGTTGAAGGACCATCATGATAAATAATAGTTACAGTTGTAAAAGTTCTTCCTGCAATTGATAACTGAGAAGCCACAAAATTGTTGATACAAGTTGTCAATTTAGTTCCATCAGGTCCACATCGTTGGAAAACTAAAATCACATACTGACCATAACTTTGTATAAATAATGTGGACAGCATTGGACACTTACATTGGGTACACACCATATTATGATCAGCTGCTTTAACTAGATTATTAAATGACACTGATTTGCAGTCTGGTAAAGTTATATATATATATAAATCTTTCAGTGTCTATTCTAGTAGTACTTGATAAACTACAATTCTCGCAGTCATGCTGCCATTGATAAGAAAGGCTAAAAAGATTTTCTACATCTACACCTTCATCTTCCAAAACACCAAACATATACATTAAAAATTCCTGACAATCCTGCTGAATGTTCTTGACCAGAACACATATCTAAAATATTTCGAATTTCTGTTACCTTTTCTATTTTTGCTCTATCACTGCTACATTTCTCAAACACAGAATTCAATAAACCAGACAATCTTTGATCCCGATTTTCAACAATCTCTCCTTGTAAAGTTTTAAGAAAAAAAGCAACATTAACCACTACATTAGCATAGCAGTTGACACCAGAACTGTTTTCAAATTGAAATCCAACCATATCTTGAACAGAACCCTTTTTCTTCCTGCTTACAATTACATTTTCATCTACTTTTTGTCTTTTTGCTACTACCTCACTACAATTACTCTCATTTCTTCTTTTTCAGCCTACCACACGTTTTTCAATCAGTGGATATTGTGGCAAATGTGGAGCATACTCTCTTCTTATTCTATTGTATTCTTTAACACAATCTAGATCAGCACAAATCTTTGTGTCTTCACACTTAATCAAATACAATCCAGATAAAGTTCTGACTCGTGATAATGCCACATATGCCATACCCTCTTTAAACACAGAACTTCCAATGTTCACCAAAGCACTATCTACACTTAAACCTTGAGATTTATGAATTGTCACCGCATATGCCAAACAAACAGGAAACTGTTTTCGATGAACATATAAGTCTTTTACAAGCAAAAACCTAGCAGAACAACTACTGATTTGTTGAACTTGCTCAATGCCATCAAATTTAATTTTTAAAAATTCAATTCCATCTCTATTTCTATAATTCATAAAATCAACAACATGACCCATTGCTCCATTTACCAGACCTCTTTCAACATTTAAATTCCTTCTCAAAATGATACGACAATTAAAACACACATTCAGAGTCTTTTCAAAACCAGCTATTTTAGATATACTCTTCTCTAATGAATCCAATTTTGTTTTCAAATTTTCAGACAAAATAATTGTTGCTCCCATATGCTAAATTTTATCTATTGCTTCTAGTTTTAAAATCTCTTCATTGTCTTACTCTAACATTTTGTTGTTGAAGATGTAACATTCTTGCAGAGTTGGCATCAAACATATTCCAGATTTGTTCGCAGTAATTTTCTTAAAAATATTCTGTGGAAGAATGTTTTCATTAGGATACAAATTTGAAATTAATCGTGCATGTAAAGCTTCTTTCGCATGCTCGCTTACTTTTCCGATTCTTACATCTTGTAGAATTTTTTTATAATCTTCATCCTTTGCCTGTCGCATATTTTAAAACAGTTCTGCATATTTGAAATTTAGCCATATATTAACGTTTCCAATGCTTCCAAGGGATTTTCTGGTATCTTCATGCGTGAGCATTTTAAACACTGGTTGTCCTTTTACTGGAGTCAACTGCAATAGATCTCCAAAAACGATAATGTGTTTTCCTCCAAATAACACATCATACTCTGTTCTAAGATTTTCTTGCATTCTCAAATGCACAAAAGCAAGCATTAGATTTGAGACCATGCTTACTTCATCACTGATAAGAAGTTTCATTTTCTTCAGGACTCTTGAAACTTCAGAACACGCATCTCCAGATAACTTGTTGTAATGCAACTTATTATCATGCTCAACTGGCAGCATCAGTAAACGATGTAGAGTAATCCCTTTAATGTTATGTGCTGCCAGTCCAGTTGGAGCAGTTACAACACAAGACAGCGGTGAATCAGTCCTTTTCTGCAGATAAGTTGAAATTGATTTAATTAGAAAACTTTTTCCTGTCCCCGCTTCTCCACTTACATACAGTCGGACAGGCTGAAATGATGTACATGAGCACTCTTTTTTCTCATGTCTGAATCCATGTTCAATCTGTTCTGTGACTTCATCATATATCTTTTTCTGCTCAACGTTTAGTTGCTTTACCAAATCTTCTAAGTTAACTACATCCTCTTGAGCTTGTTCCATAGCTCTTTTCACCTCATCCATGGCAGTGGCAGCTTCATTTTGGATAATTGGTCCTCCTAGTGGATCCTGACTCAGTGAAGTAGAACTCTGACTATCTTGAGAACTGTTTCTGGCAATCTCTTCAGCAATTGTGGCTTCTTGCTCTATTTCTTTATTCAACATTTGCAGGTAATTTGGAAAAACAGGACATTCTATGGTATCCTTTGTTGCATTAAAAGAATCTTCGTAACAGAGAAAATCTCCAAGTAGTTCCTCTTCTATACGCCATGGCATAAAGAGTTGCAAAAGAACTAAATAGTAAAATTCTCTTTTGTCTGGAGATTCACAACTCAATTTTCGATGATTAATCAAATGGCCTTTTTTCTGCTTCACTAGAAATCCTTAATTTCCAATGACAGCATATTTTCCATTATTGATATCTTCTGTGATGTTCCTTTTATAACTATAGTTTTGCAGAACTTCATACAAACAAGTGTTCTCAAGGTGACTACTTCTATTTGGATAGTATGTATCCAACATGTTTGTCTTTAAAATATCTGTACTATTTTGTTCTTTCTCCGCCAAATACTCAATTTCTTGTACAGATTTCAAAACTCGGTTTCGTGTTGCAGCAAGACCTAGACTCACCCAAATGATTGTTCTCGATTTGGCATAGAGACTTGCTGATAATAACCGATCAGAACATTCATATGCTCCAATTTCTCGATGCGACAACATCTTCAGACTGTAACTGTATAATTTCTTGCTTAGACTCTTTTCATGTGAAATGTCCTCCCACATTTCCTTTAGTTCTGTCTTTTCTTTTTTTGTGATGTAAGATGTCACATATCGAGCCACAGCAATAGAGTTGTCAGCAACGAACTGAATATCCATGTTAGCATTTTACATGGACAAAATCACTGGGTTGTAGTCGTTGATGTACTTGGACTCTTCCTTTCTTTTTAAATTGTATGTATTTTTGGGTGATTTCCTCGTCACAGTATGTCGTAGAGATGACATCAAATTATTTACTCTTCCCTTAGAAATCACTGCTCGTGGAAAAACAAAACGACATTTTATGTAGAACTTTTCCTTGTTTTTGAATTTTCGACGACAGTACTTCCCACAATGATGGGATTGGAAGCGTAAGACTTGTTGCTTTAAATTGTTTTCTTCAGTACTTTTAGGAACAGCACATGTTGCATTCTCTTCAATGAAACTCATCACTGTTTCATTCGAATCTGATCCAAATTTGGGTGCATCTTTAATCCACAACAACATATGTATATGAGGAGCACCTCTCGCTTGATACTCCTTTCCCCAAAAGAAATCCAAAACCTCTCCAAGAGGAGGAATTTTTTTATTGGTAATAACAGACATCATAGCTTCAAATCTATGATTGAAATATCTGCATACATTTACTGGATCCGAAGAACACAGTTCTCCTGGTGTTTTCAATTCTATATTTTGTATATTAGCATTTGCCTTGCATAGAAATTCAAGTAAGTCGTCTCATGCATACTCAGCACAGCTAAGAGTGAGGAACCATGTAGGAGTTCCTAAGTTTCTTAGCATACATTTCAATTCCCCATGACGACGGTACCAATACTCGTTTGTACCACGCTGACATCCCATGAGATTGATTAGATGAGATTCCAAAATATTATCTATCAGATTACTTTTTCCATAAAGTCCCTTGCCGAAACATTTTGCAGATGTGCTCCACTTTTCAGTATATGATTTACTGCATATGAAAGTCCAGACAAGTCACTTTCATACAATAGATGAAACAAATATGGAATGCATTGACAAAACCTTGAATCTACAGCATATAATCTTAAAGTCGGGTATTCAGAAGCAGGAATTTGAACTGGTCAATTGTCATATCGTCCACCTCGACCTGTTGGAAATAGCTGTGGAAAACAACGAGCTTCCAAACTTTCTTCCCATACACTAATGGGACTTCCTTTTGCTGCTTTCATTTCAAACAAGTCAATTGCATTCCCCATTACTTATTTGGAATGCAAAGGATGAACAGTATAATGTTCACAGATGTCTTCACCTCTAGACACATCAACTTTTTCAATTTGGCCGAGTGAACTATCACTGTCTTCCTCGGCAGCTATTTCCTCTGCTTCAACACATACATGTTTGTAGTACTCATTGTTTTTGACCAAATACAACGTTGCTTTTTTGACTTTCTTGACATCCACTAAATCTTGCCAGATTTTCTTTCGCTTTGTTGGAACCCCATTAACTAGAATAACTAAAGGTTCCTCTTCCACTTTTTTTACACCAATAATATCAATATTTTTCTTGAAATCTAGAGGCAAATAAACAACTCTTCCCTTTAATCCTCTCTGTAAATCAGAAGGAGGCAATTTCCCTGTTTTAGGCTCCATGCGAACAATTGCCTGAAAAGGATGGACACATTGAATCAAAATAGATTCATATATATTTAAATCCATCAATTCAGAAGGAATGTCTACCAACTCCAGATTATTATAAACAGCTCTAGCAGGCATTCTGTTTTCATTTAATTTATTATACCAATATTTACAAATACGCTGATCAAAACTCAAATCAAAACAATTCTCTACCAACAGATAAGTTGCAAAATTCCTCTATTCACTATTATTTTCCATTTCACTTTTTGCATATACATCAACTAACCTAGTCTGAATCTTATATTGAGTCCGTCGACAACACACACAAGTAAAATTAGGCCTTTCACTTGATTTCAACTGAAACTTGCTAATTTCCTGGTCAAACTTTTCTGTACTTGAAATCTGTACATAGTCTTCTACATTCTCTTGTATTACTGTGTCAATTTCTACACTGTCCTCTTTTTCACAAAAATAGCAAATCTCAATTTCTTCACAAATCTTCTTCACATCTAATTCAGTTCTATGCAAAAGAGCACTGTTTAACTGTTTAAGCTTAAGTGCTGGACTTTTTGCAAAATACAACCTTCTCACTAATTTCCTCATTTTGTTATGATGCACTGCTAACATCCTAAAATGATGAAAAACACTCTGACATACTTTTCTAGAAAGACAAGCCAATGAATGTCCATGCAAACCTGTGTTTTCTCTCACTCTGCAAGGATCTAAGTCTTGCAATATCTTCATTTGTTGTTTTAGACTTTTCTTACTATATGTACGTAAGAAATTAAGAAGCACATCGATAGAATCCTGTCGCACACTACAAATACTACTACATTTCCAATTGTACACTGGACCCTTAGTAAGTCTTCCTAAAACGTCATCACTTAATACCTCTTCTACAACACTAGACACAAGTTTCTCTTTTTCAATCGGACAACCATCTTTCACCTCATATGCTCGACCACTGGTGTCAACTGCATGCACTAAATCATTCTTCTGGAAATAACTCTCCTCATTAAAAAATGGCTCACAACTTGAACTATGTATCTATTCTCCAGAAAAAACTTTACAAAAATTAGGTCGATTAATTACTCTTTTGAATCTACTGTTTGATTTGAAAACATCAATTGTCTTGTTAAGTCTCCTAATTCTATTGATTACTAAAATAAATAATTTGTTCTTAACTTCAAAAGCTTGATCAACAATCTTCTCTACATT
The DNA here is from genome assembly GCF_964263255.1 of Lissotriton vulgaris. Taxonomy (NCBI): domain Eukaryota; kingdom Metazoa; phylum Chordata; class Amphibia; order Caudata; family Salamandridae; genus Lissotriton; species Lissotriton vulgaris. The sequence goes on from NW_028243356.1 coordinate 62,404, forward strand.
TTTCTTTTTCTTATAAAAAGCAGCTCTCTGTGTACTTTTCTTAATGTTTTTTAATAAATTTAAAACTATCCTATTGCGAAACATTAGTGCACGTATGTCCCTAAATTCATTTTGTCTTCTATTCCTATAAATATTATTTTCTCTTCAAATTTCCTGTCTCCTTCTGTAAACTTACATGTATATTTACATTTTTTTTTATCTATAAATATTCAGAAGAAAGGACTTCGTTGTCTTACCAGAAGCTTTTTTCGCATTTTTTGTAGTATTTGTTGTAGGACACTGTTTTAATTGCGTTGCTGTTTTTTTTTCGCATAGCATCTTTCCTTTTCCTCTGGATTGTGGGCATTTTGCCTTAATATTGAAATGTTGATTTTAATCTGTGGTAAAAAAAAACAAAAAAACACATTATAGACCACTATTATCAAACAACAAAGCAATGACAATAAGTAAACAATATAAACACTATAATACTTATACATATAACCTTATCTCTTTTTTTTTAAATGTTATTCTAAAAAAATATTTTGAGCACATGAATTGGTTTTACATTATTCACAAGGATTAGACAGTACCATTGATTTGCCCCCATATTAAAAGTGACGCACCTGCGGCACAAGGCAATCATAAATAAGGCCCAAATGTAATTACCATTGATTTGCCCCCAAAATCGTTTTTTGAATAACATTTTACGAACACAGCGTAGGTCCTATGTACAAGCATTCAATTTCACTACTAAAACCTCACTGTTTCACAAAATACAAATCCTCTATCTTGCAAATGTTAATAGCAACAATTATCAAAAAGCAACACACAAAGCAACACCAAAGAAATTCAGGGCCTTATTTAGGAAGGCCTTGCGCGACCAGTGCGTCATTTTTTTCTTATGTCAAAAGTGACGCACCTGCGGCACAAGCCAATCTTAAATATGACCCAAATGTAAATACCATTGATTTGCCACCAAAATCGTTTTTGGAATAACATTTTACCAACACAGCGCAGGTCCTATGTACAAGCATTCAATTTCACACCTGAAACCTCACTGTTTCACAAAAGACAATTCCGACAAGAGTGAGGTAGGAGAGGGTAAGGTTTAGGCTGTGAAATACAGATATATTATCACATTGCCCTTCAGGGCATTAGGTAAGGGTACATCTGCGTCTTATATAAAGCACCAGTCTTGAGTCAACAATTAGCTTTCATATTATTCAAGTTGGAGCTTCTCCTTCTGAGAGCAGCCCTAGATCAGGACAGCGTATCTATGCAAGGTATTTGCTCATCATGTGGCTCTTCACTTCCCGCTTAAATGATGCAATATTGCGAATCTTCCTAATGCTTGGAGGAAGAGAATTCCAGATTCTAGAGGCAGCTCCAGAGAACGCTCTGTCGTAAGTCTTTTTCTTTCGGAATCTGGCTGGCCGCAATAGCAGTTCAACGGCACTCCGAGCTGGTCTGTCACCTCCAGATATCTTAATTTTCTTGGCTAGATATCTAGGAGTGTTGAAGTGAAGCGCTTTATGGGTGATACATGCTAACTTCATTTGGATTCTGGCTTCATAAGGTAGCCAGTTTAATGCTTTCAAGTGAGGGGATATATGATCAAATTTCGTTGATCCTGTGATAAGTCTTGCCGCTGCGTTGAGGCAGGCTTTTAGCGAAGCTGTTGACATTTTTGGTAAACCTGCTAAGGTGGAGCAGCCGTATTCGATCCTAGAGATAACAAGAGATTGGATTGCTAATTTTAGATCAGCTTCAGAGATGTAAGGATTCATTTTCCTTAAGTAGTTAAGGTGGAAGCGGGCACTTTTAGCCATTGCATTAATGTGAGCTTTCATGTTGAGGTTCTCGTCTAGGGTGATTCCAAGCGATTTAGCTGATTCGACTAGTGTTGGGGTGCAGTTTAGTGCAGTCACTAGTTTGGTCCATTCCCTTATTTCCGAATGGCACCTTGGTGGTGAAATTAGTAGGAACTCTGTTTTGTGAGCATTTAGCTTCAAGTGATTGGTGGATAACCATTGTAGTGCCCTTCCTAAGGACTCGTTCATCCGATCAATGTCTTCAACGGAGGCGACCTTTATGTAAATTTGAGTATCATCCACATACATGTGGTAGGATATCTGTGATTCTCGGAGAATTTCTGTAAGTGGTTCAACATACAAGTTAAACAGGTCTGGAGAAAGTATCGATCCTTGCGGGACTCCTATTGAGTTGGGACATGGAGTTGAGGTAGAATGATTGACCAGGAATCTTTGTGGCCTGTTCCGTAGGAAAGAGTCAAACCATTTCAGCACATTTCCAGTTAATCCCATCCTATCTCGAAGTCTGGCCAGTAAGGCTTCGTGATTTACTGTGTCAAATGCAGATGACAGGTCCAGGAGAATCAGTGGGCAAGCTCGATTTTGGTCTAGGGCTTGTAGCGCGTCGTCCACAATATGTAGTATAGCCGTTTCCGTGCTATGTCCTGCTCTGAATCCTGATTGGCAGTCATCTAGTAAGGAGAACTTGGTAATGTGTTGGCTTAGTTGACCCTGCACACATTTCTCGATTAGTTTGGCCAGTAGAGGGATGTTAGTCACTGGGCGAAAGTTATTCGGATCTGTTGCATCCGCTGTAGGTTTTTTGATTATGGGAACCACTTGACCTGTTTTCAGGCAGTCAGGGAGGATCCCTTGTGATTATTTTGGTCCATATTGGAACCAGAATGTGGCTGATATCTCTTAAACATTTTCCGGGTAGAGGGTCTTGGTAGTGGTTGTTAGGTTTAATTTCCGACAGCGTTTTGGCGATCTTATACTGGTCGTATAGTTTGAATGTGTCCCAGTTTGCCTCGTTTTTCGTCTTGGTACATTCTAATGACTGGATGTCATCGTTTGGGGGCAAAGAATGTATAGTGAGGTTGGTCGCCGCATTTGTGAGCTCTTCTTCCAGCGCTTTAGCCTTCTCTGTAAAAAAATGTGGAGAATTCTTCACAGCCTAACGGAGTAATAATGTTCTCTTGAGAGGATTTGGCTAGTTTGTTTGATTGTTGTTAAAGGATTTCAAAGAGTTTTCGTGGTCTGTTTTTGGCATTGTCCAGTTCTGATCGGATAAATTCCTTTTTGGAATTGATGATCTTTTTGTTATACTGGCTTCTGATTTTTCTGAGAGCTTTCAGCTCCGGGGATGAGGGGTGTTGTCTCTATTTCGTTTCGGCCATTCTCAGTTTCCTTCTGTCTTCATTCAGTGATCCACTAAACCAAGGATTTTTTGTCTTCTCTGTGACTCTTTTCAGTTTTAGTGGCATGGTGTTGTTGACGATATTTTCGATTGATGTAAGGTAGTGATCTGTAAGCTCATTTACATTCTGTAGATGGTTAGGTGGCTTTAAGTCTCTCTCCCATCCTTCAACCAGTAGCTCAATATTAGCCTCTTTCGTGTCGCGAATCCATTTTTTGAACTTGAAGGGTTGCACAGTCGTGCCCTTTCTCACTGTGGGTATCGCAAATGATATTGCATGATGATCGGTCCAATCACAAGGGTCTACAGAGAGGATCGATGCATTTTTGTCTCTTGCAATAATCCAGTCTAAGGTCGATCCTTTCAGGTGTGTAGGTAGCGAGCATGCTTGAGTTAGGTTTAGCTCGTCGAGGAAATCTTTAAGCTTATTAACCAGATTGTCATTATGGTCGTCCCAATGTAGGTTGAAATTGCCTAGGAATATGTTATTGACATCAGTATTAGGGTAGGCAGTTATGATCTCCACTAACTGCTCTGTGAACTTTGTGTTGTCACCTGGTGGATGGTAAAACGCATGCAAGTTGCATGTTTGATTGCTTGCCGCTTTTATATTAAGCCCTAGGTATTCGCATGATTCTAAGGGGTCAGCTTGAATTTCTTTGACCTAAATCTCCGATCGGTGAATGCAGGCTATACCTCCTCCTGTTTTTCTTGGTCTGTCTCGTCTCACAATGTTATATTTTGGTGGTCCTAAAAGAACCATGGTTGGAGCAGATGATTCCGTTAACCAAGTTTCAGTCAGGATTGCCAGATCAATTTCCCTATTGATGATGAGGGCTGCTATATCTGATGCATGATTTGTTGCCGATCGACAATTGAGTAGAAGGCACATTAGGAGTTTCCCTGAGTTACTGAAGTCCCTATCAGTGGATTTGTTTGAATAACATTTTACCAACACAGCGCAGGTCCTATGTACAAGCATTCAATTTCACTCCTGAAACCTCACTGTTTCACAAAAGACAATTCCTCTATCTTGCAAAAGTTGATAGCAAACATTATCAAAAAGCAAGACACAAACCAACAAGAAAGAAACTCAGGGCCTTATTTAGGGAGGCCTTGCGCCACCGGTGCGTCTTTTTTTCCCATGTTAAAAGTGAAGCACCTGCGGCACAAGCCAATCATAAATATGACCCAAATGTAAATACCATTGATTTGCCACCAAAAACGTTTTTGGAATAACATTTTACAAACACAGCGCAGGTCCTATGTACAAGCATTCAATTTCACACCTGAAACCTCATTGTTTCACAAAAGACAAATCCTCTATCTTACATATTTTAATATCAAGCATTTCCAAAAAACATGCCACAAACCAACAGCAAAAAAACTCAGGGCCTTATTTTTGAAAGCCTTGCGCCACCAGTGCGTCATTTTTTTCCCATGTTAAAAGTGACGCACCTGCGGCACAAGCCAATCATAAATATGACCCAAATGTAAATACCATTGATTTGCCACCAAAATCGTTTTTGGAATAACATTTTACCAACACAGCGCAGGTCCTATGTAGAAGCATTCAATTTCACACCTGAAACCTCACTGTTTCACAAAAGACAAATCCTCTATCTTACATATTTTAATATCAAACATTTCCAAAAAACATGCCACAAACCAACAGCAAAAAAACTCAGGGCCTTATTTTTGAAAGCCTTGCGCCACCAGTGTGTCATTTTTTTCCCATGTTAAAAGTGACGCACCTGCAGCACAAGCCAATCATAAATATGACCCAAATGTAAATACCATTGATTTGCCACCAAAATTGCTTTTGGAATAACATTTTACCAACACAGCGCAGGTCCTATGTACAAGCATTCAATTTCACACCTGAAACCTCACTGTTTCACAAAAGACAATTCCTCTTTCTTGCATATTTTAATATCAAACATTTCCAAAAAACATACCACAAACCAACAAGAAAGAATCTCAATCTGCTTCCTAATTTGAACTAACGCTGGTAACTTAATTCTAAAACATTCAAATATATTTCTTTACAGAGGCAGACACTATTAGTTGCTTCTCAAAAAAAAAATCCATTCTTTTACCCCAAAATCGTTTTTTAAATAACTTTTTACAAACACTGCACAAGTCCTATGTAGAAGCATTAAATTTTACTACTGAAACATCACTATCTACTTCCAAATCTCTTCTATATAGCAAATAAGTCTCTATCTAAATTAAATAAATCATTACTTACCTTTACAAATGTTTTTTTGGAGATTGAGAACAGTGTCAGACACACACACCAATTTTTCTTTAGCAGAGCAAAAGGTATGCATTCAATACACTGAAACCAAGACTGGCACAGAAAAGCTATAATTCAACACACATATGCCTCATTTCAACCAATAAAAACTCTTCCCACACTATTTTCAAACCAACACCCATCCCCCTCTGAAACCTTTCTACCTGTTACCATAGCAACTCCCTATAACTGAACTCTCAGGTTCAAAAGTTTATTCTACAATGTTGCAAATTAAGTCAGCAAGGATGTTTGAGCTCTCAAAACACCAGCTTATCCAGAACATTATTGCTTTAATTGACTTTTTTTAACCATTCAAATTGCTTCTTTCACACAACACAACCATGCACCCTAACTTTCAGTTTTCAACTATCTGAATCCACCAATCATTGCTTGTTATTCAAGAGCAGGAAAACTCCACAATTTTTGGGGGGTAAACTCCTATTGTTCCAACTGCCATTTCATTCCCACACTTCATCTGACTGCACCAGAACCTTCTCTCTCCATGTATTCTGTCTGGATTATTGGACATAGCTACATCCACTGGGCTCAAAGGTATGCAGCTACCAGAAATTTTCACAACCTTGATTTATCAAATGTGGAAATCAAGTGGATTGGCCAGAGAGGATTGAGATGTCACCAATTGATATCATTGGTGAAAACTTTTATGCATCTGCCAGAACCTGACCTTATAATTTTGCACTGTGGTGGGAACCATCTAGGCACATTAACTCGGGTAGGTCTGGAAATGCTTTTAAAGGACACCTTTGATCAATTGATGACACTTTTTCCACAAACTGCCTTGGTATATTCCAATATATGCCAAATACAGAAATGGAACTGGTCCAACCAATTTTTTCCACAATTTGAGAAAGCACGGAAACATGTGAATAAATCTGTTTCTGCTTACATTAGAGACTATGGAATGGGTTCAATATACAATAATAACTTGCGTTACAACATGCAAGACTGTGCACTTCTCAGATGAGGGGAATAGAATATTCCTCCTGAATTTACATGCATTGGAACCTACTTGTAGGTACCTAAATCAGCCACAGAACCCAAAAGCTTTTTTCAGATCTACCCTACCTCTGATCACTCATAATGATTTTCTTTTTCTAACTTTTTTCACTATTTTTCACCAGAGTACGCTCCCCAGTACGCTTCCCGGTGCGCGTACCGGGCGCTCACCCCGTGAAAATTTTAAAAATGCTTTTTTTGGGGGGGGGGGAGGGACATAAATGGGCCTCCTAAACCCCCCTCAGAAAACCTAGAAGGTCAGGAAGTGTCTACCGTGCCACCTTCTACCCATTCCCAACATTGTTTGTCCTCCATCTTAATAATAATAATAATAATAGGGGGTCTTTTAAAGCGCTTGGTGACGCACAACGGCGTGTCCCCGCGCTAGGATGCGAGCACTTGCAGGAGAAGGTACTAAGGTGGAAACCCACTACCGGGCATATAGAAATGTTTTTAGCTTGGATCTGAAAATGGGCTCTGAGGGTTCCAGGCGCAACGCCACAGGAAGTTTGTTCCAGTTAGATGCAGCCAGATGCCTGAAGGATCTGCCGCCCATCCGTACTTTGGACACCTTAGGGATGGACAGGCGCCCTGAGCCAGAAGATCTGAGAGAACGAGAGGGCTCGTATTGTGTCAGCAGAGCCTGCAGGGGAAGAGGTGCCCTGCCGTTGATGATCCGATGACAGGTGTATAATGCTTTAAATTTCACCCTGCTTCTCAGACAGTGCAGGGCCGGGAGCGCGGCTTTAGAAGCTGATCTTCTGGGCAGTCTGAGAACCAACCGGGCTGCGGCATTTTGTAGAACCTGCAGACGGCTCAGATTCTTCTCAAGAGTCCCCAGGTAGAGCAGGTTGCCATAGTCCATCTTGGACGTGACTAGTGCATGCACTAGTGTTTGGCGGGCTTTGATATGAAGGAGCTCCAGAACCTTCCTGAGGGTCTTGAGGATCCCAAAACAGGTACCAACCACCCGATTCACCTGGGGTCCGAAAGTTAGGTTGGAATCGAACCAGACACCTAAATTCCTCGCCTCCTGGCAGGGAATTGGTGCTGGTCCCAGGCAAGGTGGCCACCACGCCGACGTCCAAGCCGCTCGGTCTCCCCCCACCACCAGCACCTCAGTCTTGCCTCCGTTGAGCTTAAGGCAGTTGGCAGACATCCAGGCAGCTAGGTCTTGCATGCATGCTCTGAAGATGTCTGCAGCGAGACCGGGTGCACGCGATAGGGAGATGACCAGCTGGGTGTCGTCGGCGTACGACACCATGCGCAAACCGTGACTCTCCACTATGGTGGCAACCGGGGCAACGTACAGATTGAAAAGAGTTGGACTCAGGGACGAGCCCTGCGGCACCCCCTGGTCCAAGGTTACTCGCTCGGAGTAGCAGTTGCCCTGCCTGATTTGGAAACCTCGGCCAGATAGAAACGATTGGATCCATTTTAGCGCTGCACCTCCTACCCCTCCTTTGTTCAGACACTGTAGCAAGATGGAATGTGCTACAGTGTCGAACGCAGCGCTAAGGTCCAGAAGGATCAAGGCCATAGTATGGCCCTTGTCGGCACCCTGCCTGATGGTTTCGGATGCCATGAGGAGCGCTGACTCCATCGAGTGTCGAGGCCGGAACCCAAACTGGGTGAAATGTAGAAGATTGGTATCTTCCACAAATTGCATTAACTGCAAATTGGCCACCTTCTCCGCCACTTTAGAGAAGTAGGGTAGGAGGGAGATGGGACGCAGATTCTCCAGCTTTTCGAAGCTGATATTAGGCTTCTTGCGGAGGGGAAGCACCACAGCTTGTTTCCATTCCCTAGGCATAGTGCTGGACCTGAAGGAGACATCCAACAGATGCCTAATGTATGGTTCTAGTGTCGTCAAGCTGTCCCCCAGCCGTTTAGGTGATGCTGGATCCCGTGGGGAGCCTGATTTCACTGATCTACATATTTTGATCAGGTCTTCTACTGGTGGGATGGAGAAGTTAAGCAACAGATTTTGTCCATCTGCCTCACTTACTGATGCTTCGAACTCTCCCCCTGCCAAGGGTTGGACGGGAAAGGCTGAATACATTTTGGACACAATGTGATTGCAGGCAGCAACTGAACAATCCTGTAGTCCTGCCGAGGACTTGGGGACGACCAGGGATTTATAAACGCAGAACAATTCTTTAGCTGAATTCTCTGCACCCATGATCCTATCGGCATAGTGGGCAGTTTTTGCTCTCCTGATTAGGTTGTGATATGCCCGTCTATTGACGAGATATCTCTCTCTCGCCTGGCTTTTATAGGCTACCCTCCACTGCCTTTCTGCTCGCTTACAATCCCTCTTAGCACAACGCAGTTCCTCATTGAACCAAGGTGCCGTTCTCTGTTTACGGCCGCCCTCCTTCGGCCGGCCTAAAGGGGCCGTACAGGCCAGGGCAACCGTGATACGGCCATTAAGCAATTTATTTGCCGAATCTGCATCATCACCTCCAGGAGGGCCCTCTGCGATAAGAGCCTCATTGAACTCTGGCAGGGAGAACCTGGTCCATTTGCGCCTGAGGTAGTTAAGGGGAGTGGGGTCTGTCACCTTATGTTTAAGGAGATGGATTTCAAATGGTACCAGGAAATGGTCGGTCCAGGGGAGGGGCACGGGGAGAGCCACTATGACTTCCTCCCAGTTCGCAAATACTCGATCAAGCAAGTGGCCATGCTGGTGTGTTGGAAGCTGGCCCTTTAGCTCTAGTTGTAGGGCCTGAAGTTCTTGACAAAACTCCATCGCTCCTTTGTCCGACAGATCCTCTAAATGCATATTAAAATCTCAGAGTAGCAGAAACGTATCTCTCCTCAACGCTATCTCCTTGACGCACTCTAGTAGGTTACCTTTAAACCTTGCCAGAGGTCCTGGGGGACGGTAAATTAAATAACCCTTCACCGTAGTGCCCCCATTAATTTTTATGGTAAAAACACCAGCTTCGCTTCCCGCCATATGGACTAGTTCCAATTGACAGGCACGCTGCTGTTTGAATGCAATAGCTATACCCCCCCCTCTGCACTCGGGTCTGTCCAATCTCACCATCAGGTATTCTTCTGGTAATGCCTGAATGATGTCGGGGTCAGAGTGAGCATCCAACCACGTTTCGGTGAGGAATAGCAGGTCCAGTTGTCTATCCACAAGTAGGTCGTAAATATCAAGCTTATGGCATCGTAGCGATCTCACATTGAGCAAGCCACAGGACAAGGTGGGGCTGCCCCGGGTATCAGCTATCAATGTACTGAATCGGAATTGACAGTGTCTGCAACCTTCTTCCTCCCCTATGTTTATGGTGTGAAGGCCGGGTGTGCAAGTAATGGCGGACAGACTTACAAGATCGTTCCTACTCCAAAGGATTCGGTTGTCAGGACCAGGGGTGGTGGCCCTGGGCCGTGTCCGGTTGCGGACGGGCGCAGACGGGCTTGGCTTAGGAGCCGCTTCGGTGTGCGCCCGGCGTGCCCGCTGCGCCAGCCCACTGCACCGTCTGGCCATGTTGCACATTATATAGTGGTGAGAGGAGGGTGGGAGGCCGGTGCGACTAGAGCGCTCCCCCAGCCACACCTAAGATGGCACCCACCGCCACCAGACACCGGCTCTGAGATCGGCACGGCGAAGCAGGGAAGAAGTTAGGAGAGTGTGGAGGGTGTCAGAGTGCCTAGGTTAGTAATTCCCACATTACCACAGTTTAAAAGCCCCCAATGCTAAAAAATGTGAATCAATTTCGAAGTACTCGTAAAAATGTTATTAAAGATAATCAGCACACAGAGTAAAATTCCAGCAAGCAAGCTCGCAGCCCTAGTAGTACTCACTAGGGAGAGCTACGAATGGGCCTTGTGTCTCAATTCTACAGAAACACAAAATGGCGGACTTCCGTAGCGCTTCCGGTGCGCGTACCGGGGCGCGCACCGGTAAGCGCTTCCCCAAAAAATGTGGGAAATGAAATTACAAAAAAACCACTTAACAGACTTTCACCAAATATAGAATAGGCCCTACTACATACCAGTCCCTACCATTTTCCCAAATTTGGTTGAATTCCATTGACGCATTTAGGCTGTAGCTCTGTCTAAATATCCTGAGGTAAATTACATGACAAAAACACATATGAAAGTGTTGGAATTTACAACCAATTAAAATGTTCCTTACATTTTTTACTTTTATGTGCTGACATTTGATTGGTTATGTACATGAATATATATGAAAAATGAGAGGGAAACACAGCCATTTTGACTAATAGTACCTGAGAGACATTTCAAAAGAATTTTCACAGAAAAGTTCAACTGCTTTTAAAAAGGTAAGTTACTATTTTTGAAGGGGAACTATGTTGTGCACTTTAAGTTAATTTGACAAAACGTTTTCAGATAGTTATATACTGTCCCTCTGTAAGAGTTAGAGATTGAGAAAGGCTTCACTGTTATAATTATGGATTGAGTTAGGCTTCTCTAATATAATTATGAACTTACTTAGGCTTCATCAAAGGCACTTTTTAATAGTTCTACTTCCTGCCTGAAACCATTCACTGCCCAAAGATAACTTCACTGTTAAAAACTCACAAGTACCTGTCTGATCTTAAACCCAACAGTGCCCTATCTCTACTGATATATTTATTTTTTATGCAATTTACAGCAATAAAATGGAAGAACAACAAAATAAAATTAATATTTCATTTGAAATTGATATGGAAAAAAATCCTAAGGAAGACAAAGAAGAAATAGACTTTTTGGATCACTCTCTGGACCAAGACCTAATTAATTGTGTAAAAGAAATTGAATCATGGAATGAAAAAGAGGACATACCTGATGAATTAATGTTGCAAATTATTTTAGATTTTGAAAAATCACAACAATACATTTTATTTAAAAATTAAAAATTGTTTGAGACATTATTCTTTTTTATATGTAAATTATGAAATAGTACCAAAATAGATATAATATAAAGTGAGACTTAAAATATACTGTGCAACTTTTTTATGTTACAAAGTAATTTTGCTCATAGTTACTTCCATTCTCCCACTATATTATCTCCAATGTGTATTTAACATCTCTTTATCATCTCCTGCCTCCATGTTGTTTCTGCTTTCCTGACAGACTATGGTATGAATTCCATATACCACAATAACTTCTGTAACAACATGCAAGATATCTACAGAGGAGACGGTGTATATTAAATTTTAGACTCTGCATTGGTACCTACATGTTGGTACTGAATAATTAAAAAAAACAACAAAAAGAACAATTAATAAACATACAGTTTTTGAAGAGTCTGTCATTCTTTTTTCCCCATGGTATGCTCCCGTGTGCACTCCCCGGTGCGCGTACCGGGTTCTCCCCCCGCAAAAATCAAAAAAAATGTTGTTTTTTTTTTTACCCCGCGGGGCCCTTTTATGGCCCCCACATCAAACTTAGGGGGTCAGGGGGGGGTGTACCCTGCCCCCTTATGGTCAATTCCCCCCTTTGTTTTTGCCATCTCTTGTGTCTCGATTTTACAGAGAGACAAGATGGCGACCGCTCCGGACTGCTTCGAATGTTTACAGACACCCGAGAACCAATCAGCTTTCCCCACGCAAGTCGCGTGACGCGCCTGGTGCGCTCCCTGGTGCGCGTACCGGGGCGTGCTTATAGATATATATATTTTTTGGAACCTAAATTACTCAAAATCCACTGGAGCACATATCTTGAGACATAGCAAAGGCACATCGGGCTACCAGTCCCTACAATTTTGCCAAGTTTGGTGGAAATCCATTCAGCCGTTCGGGCTAAAAGTGAAACTGACCGCCCTATGGAAATTGACATGGGGAAAACACGTTTTGGGACCCCCCTTTTATCTCGGCCCCCAATTCGCGAAGATTCGTCCACCGGCGCCAAAGTTATTCCTAATAGAATATTGCGGATTTCCTATGGAAAGTAGATCCTAACTATAACTACCTACTGGCGACCGCCAGTAGGTAATATATATATATATATATATATATATATATATATATATATATATATATATATATATATATATATATATATATATATATATATATATATATATATATATATATATAAATATATATATATATATATATATATATATATATATTAAATATATATATATATATATATACATATATATATATATATATATATATATATATATATCCACGTTTCCAACATCCACGGATACTTAATCCATCAAGAACGTATCACACGCAGGGGGTAGTTCCACAAAGAATTTATTACGGGAACTTTACAGCAACAAGACGCGTTTCGCCTTCGGGCTTTGTCAAATTGTGCAGAGAGCCGAGGCGCCCGTCATCCTTAAAAGACGCCATTCAAGATTTAAAGTGCAAAGAAGTGTGGAGAAGCGTGGCTCAGTGGTTAGAGGCGGCAGACCCGGAAGCTGAGATCAGCTGTGGACCAGGGTTCAATTCCCCGCCTCGGCGGGTCTCGGGCTCAAAATTCCACGGAGTCGACAATTCTCGCTCTGGTGCCTACTCGACTCACGGGGTCACACTCTGCGACTCTGGGCAATAGCTTGCTTAATCTCCACTATGGCCCCTTGCGGCGGGATGCCTGGCTTTCACCTTGTGGATACCCGGCCAGGGTATCTCACAGGGGAATACCAGGACGGGTTCTCTAAGCAAGCGCCTTGAGACCCCTGGGTTAAAGTGTTGCGCTATATAAATCGAAACACATTTACATTTACAAGAAGGACTATGTTACATATATATCGAAGGTGGCCGCCATCTTGTGACGATGTGAATATAACTAAATTGTGATCACACATGCAACTCAAGTTTAAATAACCAAGATTCCTCGCATAGCCAATGTGAGTACATATATACATTTTCTCAACAACGGTCCATAATCCGAACACAATGTTCATAACGCCCTGGACGGGCTAATATAGTCCAAGTACATGCACATAAGTAAAAATCACGCCCAGGATGGGCATATCTAAAGCACAAATGTCATCACAGAAATAGAGTGCGGAAAGGACTTGCACTTTACATCTTGAATGATGTCTTTTAAGGCAGACGGGCGCCTCGGCTCTCTGCACAATTTTACAAAGCCCGAAGGCGAAACGCGTATTGTTGCTGTAAAGTTCCCGTAATAAATTCTTTGTGGAACTTCCCCCTGCGTGTGCTACGTTCTTGATGGATTAAGTATCCCTGGATGTTGGAAGCGTGGATTATTCAAACGGGCACACCCCCGTTTTGTGTGCACCCGCTCACGTGTGCATATGGCTGGTGTTTCGAAGCTGCTGTATTATTTACCGGATGCACCGAGTTTGTCCTGGAGGAAGTCCTGTATTGCTGAAACCCGGTGTTACTGCCGCAACAGGTTTACTACACTCGGAAAGGCAGTTCTATTTAGCCGGGTAAGGCGCGGTGAGTGCATCAGAGACCTTTCTCATTTAAAGAATTTGAATTTTGGGCATTAAACTCAGAGCGAAGGGGGATACAGCGTTCACATTATTGGTAGTTGTGGCTGCAGTACCATTAAAGTATGTTTTGCTGGGCAGAGAGAAGAGAAGCTGAACAAGGAATGTTCAAAAATAAGAAAAATACGGATGGCACACAAAAGGCAGGCACTAGTCAAGCTAGTGGGGGCAGCACAACTCTGAAGACCAAACTGGTCTCATTGGAACGTTTGTATGAACGAGAGATTAGGAAATGGTGGGAGGAGGCGACATCATTACAAAACTACATTGATGACGACCGTGTCCCCAGAGGCTTGAGGATTTATACTATCCCAGCATATGAGAACCCTGATCCCCAGTTGCTGGATGCATGGGCAGAACATACGGCAGCGTCATGCAAAGGGAGTTTAAAAATACTAGTCCGCTTTGCCTGGAGTGACAGGGTAAAAGCACTGGTACAGATCAAGGACCTTGAGGATGAATTATCTAAGGAGGAGGACCAGGTGAACCTGGAAGAGAAACGTGAACAGATTAAAAAACATCTAAAGAAATATGAACAAAAAATCAAACTGCGCAAATAAGAAAAATTTGAAAGAGATGAAAACGATTATCGAATGGGAAGAGTTCTGACCTTTGCCAAAAAGTATGAGAATACTAGAAAGCAGTTAAAAACAAAGGCAAGTGGACCAGTAACTGCAACATCTGAATCGGAGGCCACTGCTGATGAGGCGGTCAGTGAGGATGGCACTGAAGATGCTTCTTCTTTTCATGTAGAGTACAAAGTCATGCGAAAACAACAGCTAGAGGGAGGCAGGGGAAAGCCTCCGGACAACCAAGCGGCAAGAGGAAGACGCGGCGGGGGGGCTATGGCAAGAAATCCAGCAGGGTCCCCACCCGTCACATGCAGCAGGAAGAACTTCTACAAAAAGAAGAATTGAGACTGGGCAATGACAATGATAACAATGATAATCTGACCATCATTAATCTAACAAATAAAGTGCTGACCAAAGAAGAAAATTCAATATTGAAATTGGGTTTATCTTTTTGTCCACGCAGAAACTTTGAATTCGCACAGACAAGGATTGACGTTTTTAAATTTGCAAGAAAACTGAAACTTCATAAATTTTTCAAATTGAAACCACACTGTGATAATACTGTGTTGGCTAACGACACTGGGAGTGTAGAATTGAGATGCAGCGATCTAGGGGGCCTCAGAGCCATAGAGGGCCTACTTCAGGAAATCAACATAGGAGGTGATGGTGAGGTAACTAACACCCAAATGTTGGAAAACTCTGAAGTGCAACAAAAAGGTGGGGCCAGTGCTTTGAAACCGGCCTCTACCTTTATGCCTATCATGGGAATTGATGCCATAGACACCTTCTCTGATGCCATTGTGAGGGATCTCGCAAGGCTGAGAAATACAAAAAAATACATGCCGTCGAATGACAACTTCACCAAACATCAACAGATAGCATTAAAAACTTTGTGTGAGGATTCTGGTTTGGTATGTAAGCCCTCTGACAAGGGGGGCAATATTGTCTTCATCACAACCACCCAATATGAAACGGAGGCTTTGCGTTTGTTGGGAGACATCAACATCTACATGACTGTGCATGAAAGAGTGTATAATTAGAGTGTGATAGAGTATCATGACATGATATTAAAGTGGTACAATGTCAACATGCTAAACACTGATGAATACCTATTCTCACGATGTTTGAGTCCTGTCATCCCAACTTTTTACTACCTCCCCAAGGTTCATAAGGACATGTGCAATCCACCTGGCAGGCCCATTGTAGCATCCAATGGGAGCCTTACAGAGAACCTTTCTATTTATGTGGACTCGTTTCTTTCCCCTCTAGTAATGTCTTTGAATTCCTATTTAAGAGACACGAAGCATTTTTTTAACTGCATTGATAAAGTCATCTGGAAAGATACATACTGTATGATGGTGCTGGACATCACCAGTCTATACACGTGCATAGCACATGGTGATGGTCTTAAAGCAATGGCCAGCTTTCTGGAAAGATGACCAATAAGATTTTACGAGCACAACAAAATGTTACTAGAATTTATGACGTTTAGCCTGAATAATATTATATTTCTTTTCGGCAAACAGTTGTATAAGCAGATGTCCGGAGTTGCGATGGGAGCCTGCTCCGCCCCCAGCTTTGCGAACTTGTTCGTAGGCTGGTGGGAGGAGCAGGTGGCCTGGAGCAGGGACAATCAGGAGTGGAATAACCGGATTATAGGGTGGCATCATTACATTGACGATCTTTTCATTATCTTAGAGAGCCCTATGGAAACAGCTAGCAATTTTGTTGATGCTCTGAACAGAAATGATGTGAATCTTAGATTTTCTGGTCATATTAGTCGGACTTCTGTGAATTATTTAGATCTCACAGTATGTATAGACAAGGATGGCAAAATGCAGACCAAATTGTATAGGAAAGAGACTGTGGGTAACTCCCCGCTCTTTGCTACGAGTAGTCATCCTCGCCAATTAATTGACAGTATTCCTTACGGAGAACTGTTAAGGTTAAGGCGGAATAACTCCAATGATGGTGATTTCGAGAAGGCGGCCGACGCAAGCCTACAGAGATTCAGGATAAGGGGTTACAGTGATAGCGTACTGACATGCGCCTATGAGAGAGCTAAAAAGATGAGAAGAAATGAGTTGTTACAGCCTAAAAAGACAGTGAAAGCCAATAATGGGTCTTTTCGCCTCATCACCACCTTCTCACAGAATGCAGGGCAAGTCAAGAAGATATTAAAGAAAAACTGGAATATCTTATTGTCCGATAATGTAATTAAGGCTGACTTACCTTCCAATCCCTTAGTTACCTTTAGAAAGGCCAGATCACTTAGGGACCATTTGGTCCCTAGACATTACCAAGCACCGAAGGTAACCCCGAAATTGCCTGTCCTCAGTGGTTTCTATCCGTGTGGCCGTTGCAAGGCTTACAAATATAGTAAGCGGACGCTTACCTACAAGATACCTGGCTTGGCAACTCCAAAACGGATTATGAAATTCTTGACATGCTCCACGCCATATGCCATCTACTGCCTCACCTGCCCTTGTGGCTTGAATTATATCGGCAGCACAACTAACACAGTAACGTTGAGAATTTTAGAGCACATGCGTGCTATTGCCAAGAAAGAAGAATCCTACCCTGTAGCCAGGCATTTTGACAGGATGCACAGAAGTAACAGGGATCTGTTATCATATGTATGCCTTGACAGTGTACCGGCCAATATCAGGGGGGGGTGACCACCTTTTAAAACTCAGACGGCTGGAATCCAGGTATATAATTGATTTACAAAGCAAAAATCCTAACGGTCTCAACATGCACGAAGAGTTATCAGTACATTTGGTCTGAGGACTGTTGAAACCGCTTTCTTGAGACATCTTATATAACATTACACATAATGACTGTACCTTTAAGCTCTTTCCCTGCATTTATTAAATTTGCTGATATGATGATTGATGTGATGAAAATTATGTATGAGCTATAATTTCATATGAATTGGTGTCATTCTGATTGATAGATGAGTTTTATATATTTGAAGCTGTCAACTCAGATATGCCCATCCAGGGCGAGATGAATAATTGAGTGCGGTCATTTGGCCAATAGTAGCAGAAGCATTTGAGTTCCATTAATGGATTCTTATTCATTCAGAGCGCTATCGCGCACATCAAATGTTATATTTATAACTTGTGGTTTAATGCTGTGATTGTGATTGTAGCTTGTTTATATGTCACTAGAGGGCGACTGCTCTCAGTACTATGTATTATAGTCCTTTCCGCACTCTATTTCTGTGATGATGTTTGCCCTTTAGATATGCCCATCCTGGGCGTGACTTTTACTTATGTGCATGTACTTGGACTATATTAGCCCATCTAGGGCGTTATGAACATTGTGTTTGGATTATGGACCGTTGTTGAGAAAATGTATATATGTACTCACAGTGGCCATGCGAGGAATCTTGGTTATTTAAACTTGAGTTGCATGTGTGATCACTATTTAGTTATATTCACATCGTCACAAGATGGCGGCCACCTTCGATATATATGTAACATAGTCCTTCTTTGCACTTTACATCTTGAATGACGTCTTTTAAGGCAGACGGGCGCCTCGGCTCTCTGCACAATTTGACAAAGCCCGAAGGCGAAACGCGTCTTGTTGCTGTAAAGTTCCCGTAATAAATTCTTTGTGGAACTACCCCCTGCGTGTGCAACGTTCTTGATGGATTAAGTATCCGTGGATGTTGGAAGCGTGGATTATTCAAACGGGCACACCCCCGTTTTGTGTGCACCCGCTCATGTGTGCATCTGGCTGGTGTTTCGAAGCTGCTATATATATATATATATATATATATATATATATATGCACAAAACATCCAGCTCCCAAAAGGATAAACTCCACGGAAGAAGGCACAGGCACAAGGTGGTAACAGGATCAGGCATCACTTTAATCAATCATGTCGCCCTCAATCCCAGGTACGAGAGACGCATTTCGGCCTGCACAGAGGCCTTTTTCGATGTATATATTACCTACTGGCGGTCGCCAGCAGGTAGTTATAGTTAGCACCTATTTTCCATAGGAAATCCGCACTATTCTATTCCCAATAACTTTGATGCCGATTGACGAATCTTCGCGAAATTTTCAAAACTCATGGGGCGCTCCGGTACGCTCCTATCCTGAAAGTTTCACAGTGATTCATCAAGCAAGGGCCGAGAAAAAAGGGGGGTCCTAAAACGTGTTTCCCCATGCTGTGTCCCATAGGAACATTTAGCCGAAGCTACAGCCCGAACTGCTGAACGGAACTACACCAAGTTTGGCAAAAATGTAGCCCTTGGTTCAGAGTCGTTCCTTTTTGCTAAATGGTGTAAATTCTTTCAATAGTTGCTGACAAAATTAAAAGTAAAAACACATATATATCTAGGGCCGCGGATCCTCCTGTGCACAAGCTTTTTGATAATTGGCTGTCATCACTCCAAACCAGGAAGTGTTGGCAGCCATCTTGTACCTCAGTAGAACCGAGGCACAAGAAAGCAGTGAAAAAAATGCTAACACACACAAAGGAGGCAGGGTAGAAACACCCTGACCCCCTAGGCCTGCTCAGTAAGTGCCACAGAGCTGCATTGCAGAGTATTGTAAAAAGAATCAAACCAGTACCATTGGGTTTCTTATATGGACCCCCGTCCAAATTCTTATTCCCCCACGGTGTGGC
>NW_028243357.1:0-34956 GCF_964263255.1 Lissotriton vulgaris
CTCGAACATTAAATGCCTCCAAATGGTATTTAATTAACTTCCCGGGGTGAAGAAACCCTTTTTGAGAACTCAGAGTGAGTAAATTGGCCATTTTCATGCACTTTTAACCATTCCATAAATCTTGTGTTTTGGGCCCCTGGAAGCATGAAAATCACTTTAAACATGCTAATTTTAGCTCTACACACTGATGATCCACCTACAAATGTGAACTGACGTTCAAAAATAAAACATTTGAAAACGGACCATTTTCCACATTTCTGAAGCATGACGTAATGGGGGGGTGTTATCTCTTTTGTCGAAAATCAGCCGTTTTTGCTTGAACATTAAATGCCTCCAAATGGTATTTAATTAACTTCCCGAGCCCCTGGAAGCATGAAAATCACTTTAAACATGCTAATTTTAGCTCTAACACTGATGATCCACCTACAAATGTGAACTGACGTTCAAAAATAAAACATTTGAAAACGGACCATTTTCCACATTTCTGAAGCATGACGTAATGGGGGGGTGTTATCTCTTTTGTCGAAAATCAGCCGTTTTTGCTCGAACATTAAATGCCTCCAAATGGTATTTAATTAACTTCCCGGGGTGAAGAAACCCTTTTTGAGAACTCAGAGTGAGTAAATTGGCCATTTTCATGCACTTTTAACCATTCCATAAATCTTGTGTTTTGGGCCCCTGGAAGCATGAAAATCACTTTAAACATGCTAATTTTAGCTCTAACACTGATGATCCACCTACAAATGTGAACTGACGTTCAAAAATAAAACATTTGAAAACGGACCATTTTCCACATTTCTGAAGCATGACGTAATGGGGGGTGTTATCTCTTTTGTCGAAAATCAGCCGTTTTTGCTCGAACATTAAATGCCTCCAAATGGTATTTAATTAACTTCCCGGGGTGAAGAAACCCTTTTTGAGAACTCAGAGTGAGTAAATTGGCCATTTTCATGCACTTTTAACCATTCCATAAATCTTGTGTTTTGGGCCCCTGGAAGCATGAAAATCACTTTAAACATGCTAATTTTAGCTCTAACACTGATGATCCACCTACAAATGTGAACTGACGTTCAAAAATAAAACATTTGAAAACGGACCATTTTCCACATTTCTGAAGCATGACGTAATGGGGGGTGTTATCTCTTTTGTCGAAAATCAGCCGTTTTTGCTCGAACATTAAATGCCTCCAAATGGTATTTAATTAACTTCCCGGGGTGAAGAAACCCTTTTTGAGAACTCAGAGTGAGTAAATTGGCCATTTTCATGCACTTTTAACCATTCCATAAATCTTGTGTTTTGGGCCCCTGGAAGCATGAAAATCACTTTAAACATGCTAATTTTAGCTCTAACACTGATGATCCACCTACAAATGTGAACTGACGTTCAAAAATAAAACATTTGAAAACGGACCATTTTCCACATTTCTGAAGCATGACGTAATGGGGGGGTGTTATCTCTTTTGTCGAAAATCAGCCGTTTTTGCTCGAACATTAAATGCCTCCAAATGGTATTTAATTAACTTCCTGAGCCCCTGGAAGCATGAAAATC
Organism: Lissotriton vulgaris; assembly: GCF_964263255.1. NCBI lineage: Eukaryota > Metazoa > Chordata > Amphibia > Caudata > Salamandridae > Lissotriton > Lissotriton vulgaris. The sequence continues at coordinate 1,549 of NW_028243357.1, forward strand.
ACTTTAAACATGCTAATTTTAGCTCTAACACTGATGATCCACCTACAAATGTGAACTGACGTTCAAAAATAAAACATTTGAAAACGGACCATTTTCCACATTTCTGAAGCATGACGTAATGGGGGGGTGTTATCTCTTTTGTCGAAAATCAGCCGTTTTTGCTCGAACATTAAATGCCTCCAAATGGTATTTAATTAACTTCCCGAGCCCCTGGAAGCATGAAAATCACTTTAAACATGCTAATTTTAGCTCTAACACTGATGATCCACCTACAAATGTGAACTGACGTTCAAAAATAAAACATTTGAAAACGGACCATTTTCCACATTTCTGAAGCATGACGTAATGGGGGGGTGTTATCTCTTTTGTCGAAAATCAGCCGTTTTTGCTCGAACATTAAATGCCTCCAAATGGTATTTAATTAACTTCCCGAGCCCCTGGAAGCATGAAAATCACTTTAAACATGCTAATTTTAGCTCTAACACTGATGATCCACCTACAAATGTGAACTGACGTTCAAAAATAAAACATTTGAAAACGGACCATTTTCCACATTTCTGAAGCATGACGTAATGGGGGGGTGTTATCTCTTTTGTCGAAAATCAGCCGTTTTTGCTCGAACATTAAATGCCTCCAAATGGTATTTAATTAACTTCCCGAGCCCCTGGAAGCATGAAAATCACTTTAAACATGCTAATTTTAGCTCTAACACTGATGATCCACCTACAAATGTGAACTGACGTTCAAAAATAAAACATTTGAAAACGGACCATTTTCCACATTTCTGAAGCATGACGTAATGGGGGGGTGTTATCTCTTTTGTCGAAAATCAGCCGTTTTTGCTCGAACATTAAATGCCTCCAAATGGTATTTAATTAACTTCCCGAGCCCCTGGAAGCATGAAAATCACTTTAAACATGCTAATTTTAGCTCTAACACTGATGATCCACCTTCAAATGTGAACTGACGTTCAAAAATAAAACATTTGAAAACGGACCATTTTCCACATTTCTGAAGCATGACGTAATGGGGGGGTGTTATCTCTTTTGTCGAAAATCAGCCGTTTTTGCTCGAACATTAAATGCCTCCAAATGGTATTTAATTAACTTCCCGGGGTGAAGAAACCCTTTTTGAGAACTCAGAGTGAGTAAATTGGCCATTTTCATGCACTTTTAACCATTCCATAAATCTTGTGTTTTGGGCCCCTGGAAGCATGAAAATCACTTTAAACATGCTAATTTTAGCTCTAACACTGATGATCCACCTACAAATGTGAACTGACGTTCAAAAATAAAACATTTGAAAACGGACCATTTTCCACATTTCTGAAGCATGACGTAATGGGGGGGTGTTATCTCTTTTGTCGAAAATCAGCCGTTTTTGCTCGAACATTAAATGCCTCCAAATGGTATTTAATTAACTTCCCGAGCCCCTGGAAGCATGAAAATCACTTTAAACATGCTAATTTTAGCTCTAACACTGATGATCCACCTACAAATGTGAACTGACGTTCAAAAATAAAACATTTGAAAACGGACCATTTTCCACATTTCTAAAGCATGACGTAATGGGGGGGTGTTATCTCTTTTGTCGAAAATCAGCCGTTTTTGCTCGAACATTAAATGCCTCCAAATGGTATTTAATTAACTTCCCGAGCCCCTGGAAGCATGAAAATCACTTTAAACATGCTAATTTTAGCTCTAACACTGATGATCCACCTACAAATGTGAACTGACGTTCAAAAATAAAACATTTGAAAACGGACCATTTTCCACATTTCTGAAGCATGACGTAATGGGGGGGTGTTATCTCTTTTGTCGAAAATCAGCCGTTTTTGCTCGAACATTAAATGCCTCCAAATGGTATTTAATTAACTTCCCGGGGTGAAGAAACCCTTTTTGAGAACTCAGAGTGAGTAAATTGGCCATTTTCATGCACTTTTAACCATTCCATAAATCTTGTGTTTTGGGCCCCTGGAAGCATGAAAATCACTTTAAACATGCTAATTTTAGCTCTAACACTGATGATCCACCTACAAATGTGAACTGACGTTCAAAAATAAAACATTTGAAAACGGACCATTTTCCACATTTCTGAAGCATGACGTAATAGGGGGGTGTTATCTCTTTTGTCGAAAATCAGCCGTTTTTGCTCGAACATTAAATGCCTCCAAATGGTATTTAATTAACTTCCCGGGGTGAAGAAACCCTTTTTGAGAACTCAGAGTGAGTAAATTGGCCATTTTCATGCACTTTTAACCATTCCATAAATCTTGTGTTTTGGGCCCCTGGAAGCATGAAAATCACTTTAAACATGCTAATTTTAGCTCTAACACTGATGATCCACCTACAAATGTGAACTGACGTTCAAAAATAAAACATTTGAAAGCGGACCATTTTCCACATTTCTGAAGCATGACGTAATGGGGGGGTGTTATCTCTTTTGTCGAAAATCAGCCGTTTTTGCTCGAACATTAAATGCCTCCAAATGGTATTTAATTAACTTCCCGAGCCCCTGGAAGCATGAAAATCACTTTAAACATGCTAATTTTAGCTCTAACACTGATGATCCACCTACAAATGTGAACTGACGTTCAAAAATAAAACATTTGAAAACGGACCATTTTCCACATTTCTGAAGCATGACGTAATGGGGGGGTGTTATCTCTTTTGTCGAAAATCAGCCGTTCTTGCTCGAACATTAAATGCCTCCAAATGGTATTTAATTAACTTCCCGAGCCCCTGGAAGCATGAAAATCACTTTAAACATGCTAATTTTAGCTCTAACACTGATGATCCACCTACAAATGTGAACTGACGTTCAAAAATAAAACATTTGAAAACGGACCATTTTCCACATTTCTGAAGCATGACGTAATGGGGGGGTGTTATCTCTTTTGTCGAAAATCAGCCGTTTTTGCTCGAACATTAAATGCCTCCAAATGGTATTTAATTAACTTCCCGAGCCCCTGGAAGCATGAAAATCACTTTAAACATGCTAATTTTAGCTCTAACACTGATGATCCACCTACAAATGTGAACTGACGTTCAAAAATAAAACATTTGAAAACGGACCATTTTCCACATTTCTGAAGCATGACGTAATGGGGGGGTGTTATCTCTTTTGTCGAAAATCAGCCGTTTTTGCTCGAACATTAAATGCCTCCAAAGGGTATTTAATTAACTTCCCGAGCCCCTGGAAGCATGAAAATCACTTTAAACATGCTAATTTTAGCTCTAACACTGATGATCCACCTACAAATGTGAACTGACGTTCAAAAATAAAACATTTGAAAACGGACCATTTTCCACATTTCTGAAGCATGACGTAATGGGGGGGTGTTATCTCTTTTGTCGAAAATCAGCCGTTTTTGCTCGAACATTAAATGCCTCCAAATGGTATTTAATTAACTTCCCGGGGTGAAGAAACCCTTTTTGAGAACTCAGAGTGAGTAAATTGGCCATTTTCATGCACTTTTAACCATTCCATAAATCTTGTGTTTTGGGCCCCTGGAAGCATGAAAATCACTTTAAACATGCTAATTTTAGCTCTAACACTGATGATCCACCTACAAATGTGAACTGACGTTCAAAAATAAAACATTTGAAAACGGACCATTTTCCACATTTCTGAAGCATGACGTAATGGGGGGGTGTTATCTCTTTTGTCGAAAATTAGCCGTTTTTGCTCGAACATTAAATGCCTCCAAATGGTATTTAATTAACTTCCCGGGGTGAAGAAACCCTTTTTGAGAACTCAGAGTGAGTAAATTGGCCATTTTCATGCACTTTTAACCATTCCATAAATCTTGTGTTTTGGGCCCCTGGAAGCATGAAAATCACTTTAAACATGCTAATTTTAGCTCTAACACTGATGATCCACCTACAAATGTGAACTGACGTTCAAAAATAAAACATTTGAAAACGGACCATTTTCCACATTTCTGAAGCATGACGTAATGGGGGGGTGTTATCTCTTTTGTCGAAAATCAGCCGTTTTTGCTCGAACATTAAATGCCTCCAAATGGTATTTAAGTAACTTCCCGAGCCCCTGGAAGCATGAAAATCACTTTAAACAGGCTAATTTTAGCTCTAACACTGATGATCCACCTACAAATGTGAACTGACGTTCAAAAATAAAACATTTGAAAACGGACCATTTTCCACATTTCTGAAGCATGACGTAATGGGGGTGTTATCTCTTTTGTCGAAAATCAGCCGTTTTTGCTCGAACATTAAATGCCTCCAAATGGTATTTAATTAACTTCCCGAGCCCCTGGAAGCATGAAAATCACTTTAAACATGCTAATTTTAGCTCTAACACTGATGATCCACCTACAAATGTGAACTGACGTTCAAAAATAAAACATTTGAAAACGGACCATTTTCCACATTTCTGAAGCATGACGTAATGGGGGGGTGTTATCTCTTTTGTCGAAAATCAGCCGTTTTTGCTCGAACATTAAATGCCTCCAAATGGTATTTAATTAACTTCCCGGGGTGAAGAAACCCTTTTTGAGAACTCAGAGTGAGTAAATTGGCCATTTTCATGCACTTTTAACCATTCCATAATTCTTGTGTTTTGGGCCCCTGGAAGCATGAAAATCACTTTAAACATGCTAATTTTAGCTCTAACACTGATGATCCACCTACAAATGTGAACTGACGTTCAAAAATAAAACATTTGAAAACGGACCATTTTCCACATTTCTGAAGCATGACGTAATAGGGGGGTGTTATCTCTTTTGTCGAAAATCAGCCGTTTTTGCTCGAACATTAAATGCCTCCAAATGGTATTTAATTAACTTCCCGGGGTGAAGAAACCCTTTTTGAGAACTCAGAGTGAGTAAATTGGCCATTTTCATGCACTTTTAACCATTCCATAAATCTTGTGTTTTGGGCCCCTGGAAGCATGAAAATCACTTTAAACATGCTAATTTTAGCTCTAACACTGATGATCCACCTACAAATGTGAACTGACGTTCAAAAATAAAACATTTGAAAGCGGACCATTTTCCACATTTCTGAAGCATGACGTAATGGGGGGGTGTTATCTCTTTTGTCGAAAATCAGCCGTTTTTGCTCGAACATTAAATGCCTCCAAATGGTATTTAATTAACTTCCCGAGCCCCTGGAAGCATGAAAATCACTTTAAACATGCTAATTTTAGCTCTAACACTGATGATCCACCTACAAATGTGAACTGACGTTCAAAAATAAAACATTTGAAAACGGACCATTTTCCACATTTCTGAAGCATGACGTAATGGGGGGGGTGTTATCTCTTTTGTCGAAAATCAGCCGTTTTTGCTCGAACATTAAATGCCTCCAAATGGTATTTAATTAACTTCCCGAGCCCCTGGAAGCATGAAAATCACTTTAAACATGCTAATTTTAGCTCTAACACTGATGATCCACCTACAAATGTGAACTGACGTTCAAAAATAAAACATTTGAAAACGGACCATTTTCCACATTTCTGAAGCATGACGTAATGGGGGGGTGTTATCTCTTTTGTCGAAAATCAGCCGTTTTTGCTCGAACATTAAATGCCTCCAAATGGTATTTAATTAACTTCCCGAGCCCCTGGAAGCATGAAAATCACTTTAAACATGCTAATTTTAGCTCTAACACTGATGATCCACCTACAAATGTGAACTGATGTTCAAAAATAAAACATTTGAAAACGGACCATTTTCCACATTTCTGAAGCATGACGTAATGGGGGGGTGTTATCTCTTTTGTCGAAAATCAGCCGTTTTTGCTCGAACATTAAATGCCTCCAAATGGTATTTAATTAACTTCCCGAGCCCCTGGAAGCATGAAAATCACTTTAAACATGCTAATTTTAGCTCTAACACTGATGATCCACCTACAAATGTGAACTGACGTTCAAAAATAAAACATTTGAAAACGGACCATTTTCCACATTTCTGAAGCATGACGTAATGGGGGGGTGTTATCTCTTTTGTCGAAAATCAGCCGTTTTTGCTCGAACATTAAATGCCTCCAAATGGTATTTAATTAACTTCCCGGGGTGAAGAAACCCTTTTTGAGAACTCAGAGTGAGTAAATTGGCCATTTTCATGCACTTTTAACCATTCCATAAATCTTGTGTTTTGGGCCCCTGGAAGCATGAAAATCACTTTAAACATGCTAATTTTAGCTCTAACACTGATGATCCACCTACAAATGTGAACTGACGTTCAAAAATAAAACATTTGAAAACGGACCATTTTCCACATTTCTGAAGCATGACGTAATGGGGGGGTGTTATCTCTTTTGTCGAAAATTAGCCGTTTTTGCTCGAACATTAAATGCCTCCAAATGGTATTTAATTAACTTCCCGGGGTGAAGAAACCCTTTTTGAGAACTCAGAGTGAGTAAATTGGCCATTTTCATGCACTTTTAACCATTCCATAAATCTTGTGTTTTGGGCCCCTGGAAGCATGAAAATCACTTTAAATATGCTAATTTTAGCTCTAACACTGATGATCCACCTACAAATGTGAACTGACGTTCAAAAATAAAACATTTGAAAACGGACCATTTTCCACATTTCTGAAGCATGACGTAATGGGGGGGTGTTATCTCTTTTGTCGAAAATCAGCCGTTTTTGCTCGAACATTAAATGCCTCCAAATGGTATTTAATTAACTTCCCGAGCCCCTGGAAGCATGAAAATCACTTTAAACAGGCTAATTTTAGCTCTAACACTGATGATCCACCTACAAATGTGAACTGACGTTCAAAAATAAAACATTTGAAAACGGACCATTTTCCACATTTCTGAAGCATGACGTAATGGGGGGGTGTTATCTCTTTTGTCGAAAATCAGCCGTTTTTGCTCGAACATTAAATGCCTCCAAATGGTATTTAATTAACTTCCCGAGCCCCTGGAAGCATGAAAATCACTTTAAACATGCTAATTTTAGCTCTAACACTGATGATCCACCTACAAATGTGAACTGACGTTCAAAAATAAAACATTTGAAAACGGACCATTTTCCACATTTCTGAAGCATGACGTAATGGGGGGGTGTTATCTCTTTTGTCGAAAATCAGCCGTTTTTGCTCGAACATTAAATGCCTCCAAATGGTATTTAATTAACTTCCCGAGCCCCCTGGAAGCATGAAAATCACTTTAAACATGCTAATTTTAGCTCTAACACTGATGATCCACCTACAAATGTGAACTGACGTTCAAAAATAAAACATTTGAAAACGGACCATTTTCCACATTTCTGAAGCATGACGTAATGGGGGGGTGTTATCTCTTTTGTCGAAAATCAGCCGTTTTTGCTCGAACATTAAATGCCTCCAAATGGTATTTAATTAACTTCCCGGGGTGAAGAAACCCTTTTTGAGAACTCAGAGTGAGTAAATTGGCCATTTTCATGCACTTTTAACCATTCCATAAATCTTGTGTTTTGGGCCCCTGGAAGCATGAAAATCACTTTAAACATGCTAATTTTAGCTCTAACACTGATGATCCACCTACAAATGTGAACTGACGTTCAAAAATAAAACATTTGAAAACGGACCATTTTCCACATTTCTGAAGCATGACGTAATGGGGGGGTGTTATCTCTTTTGTCGAAAATCAGCCGTTTTTGCTCGAACATTAAATGCCTCCAAATGGTATTTAATTAACTTCCCGGGGTGAAGAAACCCTTTTTGAGAACTCAGAGTGAGTAAATTGGCCATTTTCATGCACTTTTAACCATTCCATAAATCTTGTGTTTTGGGCCCCTGGAAGCATGAAAATCACTTTAAACATGCTAATTTTAGCTCTAACACTGATGATCCACCTACAAATGTGAACTGACGTTCAAAAATAAAACATTTGAAAACGGACCATTTTCCACATTTCTGAAGCATGACGTAATGGGGGGGTGTTATCTCTTTTGTCGAAAATCAGCCGTTTTTGCTCGAACATTAAATGCCTCCAAATGGTATTTAATTAACTTCCCGAGCCCCTGGAAGCATGAAAATCACTTTAAACATGCTAATGTTAGCTCTAACACTGATGATCCACCTACAAATGTGAACTGACGTTCAAAAATAAAACATTTGAAAACGGACCATTTTCCACATTTCTGAAGCATGACGTAATGGGGGGGTGTTATCTCTTTTGTCGAAAATCAGCCGTTTTTGCTCGAACATTAAATGCCTCCAAATGGTATTTAATTAACTTCCCGAGCCCCTGGAAGCATGAAAATCACTTTAAACATGCTAATTTTAGCTCTAACACTGATAATCCACCTACAAATGTGAACTGACGTTCAAAAATAAAACATTTGAAAACGGACCATTTTCCACATTTCTGAAGCATGACGTAATGGGGGGTGTTATCTCTTTTGTCGAAAATCAGCCGTTTTTGCTCGAACATTAAATGCCTCCAAATGGTATTTAATTAACTTCCCGGGGTGAAGAAACCCTTTTTGAGAACTCAGAGTGAGTAAATTGGCCATTTTCATGCACTTTTAACCATTCCATAAATCTTGTGTTTTGGGCCCCTGGAAGCATGAAAATCACTTTAAACATGCTAATTTTAGCTCTAACACTGATGATCCACCTACAAATGTGAACTGACGTTCAAAAATAAAACATTTGAAAACGGACCATTTTCCACATTTCTGAAGCATGACGTAATGGGGGGTGTTATCTCTTTTGTCGAAAATCAGCCGTTTTTGCTCGAACATTAAATGCCTCCAAATGGTATTTAATTAACTTCCCGGGGTGAAGAAACCCTTTTTGAGAACTCAGAGTGAGTAAATTGGCCATTTTCATGCACTTTTAACCATTCCATAAATCTTGTGTTTTGGGCCCCTGGGAGCATGAAAATCACTTTAAACATGCTAATTTTAGCTCTAACACTGATGATCCACCTACAAATGTGAACTGACGTTCAAAAATAAAACATTTGAAAACGGACCATTTTCCACATTTCTGAAGCATGACGTAATGGGGGGGTGTTATCTCTTTTGTCGAAAATCAGCCGTTTTTGCTCGAACATTAAATGCCTCCAAATGGTATTTAATTAACTTCCCGAGCCCCTGGAAGCATGAAAATCACTTTAAACATGCTAATTTTAGCTCTAACACTGATGATCCACCTACAAATGTGAACTGACGTTCAAAAATAAAACATTTGAAAACGGACCATTTTCCACATTTCTGAAGCATGACGTAATGGGGGGGTGTTATCTCTTTTGTCGAAAATCAGCCGTTTTTGCTCGAACATTAAATGCCTCCAAATGGTATTTAATTAACTTCCCGAGCCCCTGGAAGCATGAAAATCACTTTAAACATGCTAATTTTAGCTCTAACACTGATGATCCACCTACAAATGTGAACTGACGTTCAAAAATAAAACATTTGAAAACGGACCATTTTCCACATTTCTGAAGCATGACGTAATGGGGGGGTGTTATCTCTTTTGTCGAAAATCAGCCGTTTTTGCTCGAACATTAAATGCCTCCAAATGGTATTTAATTAACTTCCCGAGCCCCTGGAAGCATGAAAATCACTTTAAACATGCTAATTTTAGCTCTAACACTGATGATCCACCTACAAATGTGAACTGACGTTCAAAAATAAAACATTTGAAAACGGACCATTTTCCACATTTCTGAAGCATGACGTAATGGGGGGGTGTTATCTCTTTTGTCGAAAATCAGCCGTTTTTGCTCGAACATTAAATGCCTCCAAATGGTATTTAATTAACTTCCCGAGCCCCTGGAAGCATGAAAATCACTTTAAACATGCTAATTTTAGCTCTAACACTGATGATCCACCTACAAATGTGAACTGACGTTCAAAAATAAAACATTTGAAAACGGACCATTTTCCACATTTCTGAAGCATGACGTAATGGGGGGGTGTTATCTCTTTTGTCGAAAATCAGCCGTTTTTGCTCGAACATTAAATGCCTCCAAATGGTATTTAATTAACTTCCCGAGCCCCTGGAAGCATGAAAATCACTTTAAACATGCTAATTTTAGCTCTAACACTGATGATCCACCTACAAATGTGAACTGACGTTCAAAAATAAAACATTTGAAAACGGACCATTTTCCACATTTCTGAAGCATGACGTAATGGGGGGGTGTTATCTCTTTTGTCGAAAATCAGCCGTTTTTGCTCGAACATTAAATGCCTCCAAATGGTATTTAATTAACTTCCCGGGGTGAAGAAACCCTTTTTGAGAACTCAGAGTGAGTAAATTGGCCATTTTCATGCACTTTTAACCATTCCATAAATCTTGTGTTTTGGGCCCCTGGAAGCATGAAAATCACTTTAAACATGCTAATTTTAGCTCTAACACTGATGATCCACCTACAAATGTGAACTGACGTTCAAAAATAAAACATTTGAAAACGGACCATTTTCCACATTTCTGAAGCATGACGTAATGGGGGGGTGTTATCTCTTTTGTCGAAAATCAGCCGTTTTTGCTCGAACATTAAATGCCTCCAAATGGTATTTAATTAACTTCCCGAGCCCCTGGAAGCATGAAAATCACTTTAAACATGCTAATTTTAGCTCTAACACTGATGATCCACCTACAAATGTGAACTGACGTTCAAAAATAAAACATTTGAAAACGGACCATTTTCCACATTTCTGAAGCATGACGTAATGGGGGGGTGTTATCTCTTTTGTCGAAAATCAGCCGTTTTAGCTCGAACATTAAATGCCTCCAAATGGTATTTAATTAACTTCCCGAGCCCCTGGAAGCATGAAAATCACTTTAAACATGCTAATTTTAGCTCTAACACTGATGATCCACCTACAAATGTGAACTGACGTTCAAAAATAAAACATTTGAAAACGGACCATTTTCCACATTTCTGAAGCATGACGTAATGGGGGGGTGTTATCTCTTTTGTCGAAAATCAGCCGTTTTTGCTCGAACATTAAATGCCTCCAAATGGTATTTAATTAACTTCCCGAGCCCCTGGAAGCATGAAAATCACTTTAAACATGCTAATTTTAGCTCTAACACTGATGATCCACCTACAAATGTGAACTGACGTTCAAAAATAAAACATTTGAAAACGGACCATTTTCCACATTTCTGAAGCATGACGTAATGGGGGGGTGTTATCTCTTTTGTCGAAAATCAGCCGTTTTTGCTCGAACATTAAATGCCTCCAAATGGTATTTAATTAACTTCCCGGGGTGAAGAAACCCTTTTTGAGAACTCAGAGTGAGTAAATTGGCCATTTTCATGCACTTTTAACCATTCCATAAATCTTGTGTTTTGGGCCTCTGGAAGCATGAAAATCACTTTAAACATGCTAATTTTAGCTCTAACACTGATGATCCACCTACAAATGTGAACTGACGTTCAAAAATAAAACATTTGAAAACGGACCATTTTCCACATTTCTGAAGCATGACGTAATGGGGGGGTGTTATCTCTTTTGTCGAAAATCAGCCGTTTTTGCTCGAACATTAAATGCCTCCAAATGGTATTTAATTAACTTCCCGAGCCCCTGGAAGCATGAAAATCACTTTAAACATGCTAATTTTAGCTCTAACACTGATGATCCACCTACAAATGTGAACTGACGTTCAAAAATAAAACATTTGAAAACGGACCATTTTCCACATTTCTGAAGCATGACGTAATGGGGGGGTGTTATCTCTTTTGTCGAAAATCAGCCGTTTTTGCTCGAACATTAAATGCCTCCAAATGGTATTTAATTAACTTCCCGGGGTGAAGAAACCCTTTTTGAGAACTCAGAGTGAGTAAATTGGCCATTTTCATGCACTTTTAACCATTCCATAAATCTTGTGTTTTGGGCCCCTGGAAGCATGAAAATCACTTTAAACATGCTAATTTTAGCTCTAACACTGATGATCCACATACAAATGTGAACTGACGTTCAAAAATTAAACATTTGAAAACGGACCATTTTCCACATTTCTGAAGCATGACGTAATGGGGGGGTGTTATCTCTTTTGTCGAAAATCAGCCGTTTTTGCTCGAACATTAAATGCCTCCAAATGGTATTTAATTAACTTCCCGAGCCCCTGGAAGCATGAAAATCACTTTAAACATGCTAATTTTAGCTCTAACACTGATGATCCACCTACAAATGTGAACTGACGTTCAAAAATAAAACATTTGAAAACGGACCATTTTCCACATTTCTGAAGCATGACGTAATGGGGGGGTGTTATCTCTTTTGTCGAAAATCAGCCGTTTTTGCTCGAACATTAAATGCCTCCAAATGGTATTTAATTAACTTCCCGAGCCCCTGGAAGCATGAAAATCACTTTAAACATGCTAATTTTAGCTCTAACACTGATGATCCACCTACAAATGTGAACTGACGTTCAAAAATAAAACATTTGAAAACGGACCATTTTCCACATTTCTGAAGCATGACGTAATGGGGGGGTGTTATCTCTTTTGTCGAAAATCAGCCGTTTTTGCTCGAACATTAAATGCCTCCAAATGGTATTTAATTAACTTCCCGGGGTGAAGAAACCCTTTTTGAGAACTCAGAGTGAGTAAATTGGCCATTTTCATGCACTTTTAACCATTCCATAAATCTTGTGTTTTGGGCCCCTGGAAGCATGAAAATCACTTTAAACATGCTAATTTTAGCTCTAACACTGATGATCCACCTACAAATGTGAACTGACGTTCAAAAATAAAACATTTGAAAACGGACCATTTTCCACATTTCTGAAGCATGACGTAATGGGGGGGTGTTATCTCTTTTGTCGAAAATCAGCCGTTTTTGCTCGAACATTAAATGCCTCCAAATGGTATTTAATTAACTTCCCGGGGTGAAGAAACCCTTTTTGAGAACTCAGAGTGAGTAAATTGGCCATTTTCATGCACTTTTAACCATTCCATAAATCTTGTGTTTTGGGCCCCTGGAAGCATGAAAATCACTTTAAACATGCTAATTTTAGCTCTAACACTGATGATCCACCTACAAATGTGAACTGACGTTCAAAAATAAAACATTTGAAAACGGACCATTTTCCACATTTCTGAAGCATGACGTAATGGGGGGGTGTTATCTCTTTTGTCGAAAATCAGCCGTTTTTGCTCGAACATTAAATGCCTCCAAATGGTATTTAATTAACTTCCCGAGCCCCTGGAAGCATGAAAATCATTTTAAACATGCTAATTTTAGCTCTAACACTGACGATCCACCTACAAATGTGAACTGACGTTCAAAAATAAAACATTTGAAAACGGACCATTTTCCACATTTCTGAAGCATGACGTAATGGGGGGGGTGTTATCTCTTTTGTCGAAAATCAGCCGTTTTTGCTCGAACATTAAATGCCTCCAAATGGTATTTAATTAACTTCCCGAGCCCCTGGAAGCATGAAAATCACTTTAAACATGCTAATTTTAGCTCTAACACTGATGATCCACCTACAAATGTGAACTGACGTTCAAAAATAAAACATTTGAAAACGGACCATTTTCCACATTTCTGAAGCATGACGTAATGGGGGGGTGTTATCTCTTTTGTCGAAAATCAGCCGTTTTTGCTCGAACATTAAATGCCTCCAAATGGTATTTAATTAACTTCCCGGGGTGAAGAAACCCTTTTTGAGAACTCAGAGTGAGTAAATTGGCCATTTTCATGCACTTTTAACCATTCCATAAATCTTGTGTTTTGGGCCCCTGGAAGCATGAAAATCACTTTAAACATGCTAATTTTAGCTCTAACACTGATGATCCACCTACAAATGTGAACTGACGTTCAAAAATAAAACATTTGAAAACGGACCATTTTCCACATTTCTGAAGCATGACGTAATGGGGGGGTGTTATCTCTTTTGTCGAAAATCAGCCGTTTTTGCTCGAACATTAAATGCCTCCAAATGGTATTTAATTAACTTCCCGAGCCCCTGGAAGCATGAAAATCACTTTAAACATGCTAATTTTAGCTCTAACACTGATGATCCACCTACAAATGTGAACTGACGTTCAAAAATAAAACATTTGAAAACGGACCATTTTCCACATTTCTGAAGCATGACGTAATGGGGGGGTGTTATCTCTTTTGTCGAAAATCAGCCGTTTTTGCTCGAACATTAAATGCCTCCAAATGGTATTTAATTAACTTCCCGAGCCCCTGGAAGCATGAAAATCACTTTAAACATGCTAATTTTAGCTCTAACACTGATGATCCACCTACAAATGTGAACTGACGTTCAAAAATAAAACATTTGAAAACGGACCATTTTCCACATTTCTGAAGCATGACGTAATGGGGGGGTGTTATCTCTTTTGTCGAAAATCAGCCGTTTTTGCTCGAACATTAAATGCCTCCAAATGGTATTTAATTAACTTCCCGAGCCCCTGGAAGCATGAAAATCACTTTAAACATGCTAATTTTAGCTCTAACACTGATGATCCACCTACAAATGTGAACTGACGTTCAAAAATAAAACATTTGAAAACGGACCATTTTCCACATTTCTGAAGCATGACGTAATGGGGGGGTGTTATCTCTTTTGTCGAAAATCAGCCGTTTTTGCTCGAACATTAAATGCCTCCAAATGGTATTTAATTAACTTCCCGGGGTGAAGAAACCCTTTTTGAGAACTCAGAGTGAGTAAATTGGCCATTTTCATGCACTTTTAACCATTCCATAAATCTTGTGTTTTGGGCCCCTGGAAGCATGAAAATCACTTTAAACATGCTAATTTTAGCTCTAACACTGATGATCCACCTACAAATGTGAACTGACGTTCAAAAATAAAACATTTGAAAACGGACCATTTTCCACATTTCTGAAGCATGACGTAATGGGGGGGTGTTATCTCTTTTGTCGAAAATCAGCCGTTTTTGCTCGAACATTAAATGCCTCCAAATGGTATTTAATTAACTTCCCGGCGTGAAGAAACCCTTTTTGAGAACTCAGAGTGAGTAAATTGGCCATTTTCATGCACTTTTAACCATTCCATAAATCTTGTGTTTTGGGCCCCTGGAAGCATGAAAATCACTTTAAACATGCTAATTTTAGCTCTAACACTGATGATCCACCTACAAATGTGAACTGACGTTCAAAAATAA
Organism: Lissotriton vulgaris; assembly: GCF_964263255.1. Taxonomy (NCBI): domain Eukaryota; kingdom Metazoa; phylum Chordata; class Amphibia; order Caudata; family Salamandridae; genus Lissotriton; species Lissotriton vulgaris. Next base: position 16,613 of record NW_028243357.1, read on the forward strand.
AACATTTGAAAACGGACCATTTTCCACATTTCTGAAGCATGACGTAATGGGGGGTGTTATCTCTTTTGTCGAAAATCAGCCGTTTTTGCTCGAACATTAAATGCCTCCAAATGGTATTTAATTAACTTCCCGAGCCCCTGGAAGCATGAAAATCACTTTAAACATGCTAATTTTAGCTCTAACACTGATGATCCACCTACAAATGTGAACTGACGTTCAAAAATAAAACATTTGAAAACGGACCATTTTCCACATTTCTGAAGCATGACGTAATGGGGGGGTGTTATCTCTTTTGTCGAAAATCAGCCGTTTTTGCTCGAACATTAAATGCCTCCAAATGGTATTTAATTAACTTCCCGGGGTGAAGAAACCCTTTTTGAGAACTCAGAGTGAGTAAATTGGCCATTTTCATGCACTTTTAACCATTCCATAAATTTTGTGTTTTGGGCCCCTGGAAGCATGAAAATCACTTTAAACATGCTAATTTTAGCTCTAACACTGATGATCCACCTACAAATGTGAACTGACGTTCAAAAATAAAACATTTGAAAACGGACCATTTTCCACATTTCTGAAGCATGACGTAATGGGGGGGTGTTATCTCTTTTGTCGAAAATCAGCCGTTTTTGCTCGAACATTAAATGCCTCCAAATGGTATTTAATTAACTTTCCGGGGTGAAGAAACCCTTTTTGAGAACTCAGAGTGAGTAAATTGGCCATTTTCATGCACTTTTAACCATTCCATAAATCTTGTGTTTTGGGCCCCTGGAAGCATGAAAATCACTTTAAACATGCTAATTTTAGCTCTAACACTGATGATCCACCTACAAATGTGAACTGACGTTCAAAAATAAAACATTTGAAAACGGACCATTTTCCACATTTCTGAAGCATGACGTAATGGGGGGGTGTTATCTCTTTTGTCGAAAATCAGCCGTTTTTGCTCGAACATTAAATGCCTCCAAATGGTATTTAATTAACTTCCCGGGGTGAAGAAACCCTTTTTGAGAACTCAGAGTGAGTAAATTGGCCATTTTCATGCACTTTTAACCATTCCATAAATCTTGTGTTTTGGGCCCCTGGAAGCATGAAAATCACTTTAAACATGCTAATTTTAGCTCTAACACTGATGATCCACCTACAAATGTGAACTGACGTTCAAAAATAAAACATTTGAAAACGGACCATTTTCCACATTTCTGAAGCATGACGTAATGGGGGGGTGTTATCTCTTTTGTCGAAAATCAGCCGTTTTTGCTCGAACATTAAATGCCTCCAAATGGTATTTAATTAACTTCCCGGGGTGAAGAAACCCTTTTTGAGAACTCAGAGTGAGTAAATTGGCCATTTTCATGCACTTTTAACCATTCCATAAATCTTGTGTTTTGGGCCCCTGGAAGCATGAAAATCACTTTAAACATGCTAATTTTAGCTCTAACACTGATGATCCACCTACAAATGTGAACTGACGTTCAAAAATAAAACATTTGAAAACGGACCATTTTCCACATTTCTGAAGCATGACGTAATGGGGGGGTGTTATCTCTTTTGTCGAAAATCAGCCGTTTTTGCTCGAACATTAAATGCCTCCAAATGGTATTTAATTAACTTCCCGAGCCCCTGGAAGCATGAAAATCATTTTAAACATGCTAATTTTAGCTCTAACACTGACGATCCACCTACAAATGTGAACTGACGTTCAAAAATAAAACATTTGAAAACGGACCATTTTCCACATTTCTGAAGCATGACGTAATGGGGGGGGTGTTATCTCTTTTGTCGAAAATCAGCCGTTTTTGCTCGAACATTAAATGCCTCCAAATGGTATTTAATTAACTTCCCGAGCCCCTGGAAGCATGAAAATCACTTTAAACATGCTAATTTTAGCTCTAACACTGATGATCCACCTACAAATGTGAACTGACGTTCAAAAATAAAACATTTGAAAACGGACCATTTTCCACATTTCTGAAGCATGACGTAATGGGGGGGTGTTATCTCTTTTGTCGAAAATCAGCCGTTTTTGCTCGAACATTAAATGCCTCCAAATGGTATTTAATTAACTTCCCGGGGTGAAGAAACCCTTTTTGAGAACTCAGAGTGAGTAAATTGGCCATTTTCATGCACTTTTAACCATTCCATAAATCTTGTGTTTTGGGCCCCTGGAAGCATGAAAATCACTTTAAACATGCTAATTTTAGCTCTAACACTGATGATCCACCTACAAATGTGAACTGACGTTCAAAAATAAAACATTTGAAAACGGACCATTTTCCACATTTCTGAAGCATGACGTAATGGGGGGGGTGTTATCTCTTTTGTCGAAAATCAGCCGTTTTTGCTCGAACATTAAATGCCTCCAAATGGTATTTAATTAACTTCCCGGGGTGAAGAAACCCTTTTTGAGAACTCAGAGTGAGTAAATTGGCCATTTTCATGCACTTTTAACCATTCCATAAATCTTGTGTTTTGGGCCCCTGGAAGCATGAAAATCACTTTAAACATGCTAATTTTAGCTCTAACACTGATGATCCACCTACAAATGTGAACTGACGTTCAAAAATAAAACATTTGAAAACGGACCATTTTCCACATTTCTGAAGCATGACGTAATGGGGGGGTGTTATCTCTTTTGTCGAAAATCAGCCGTTTTTGCTCGAACATTAAATGCCTCCAAATGGTATTTAATTAACTTCCCGAGCCCCTGGAAGCATGAAAATCACTTTAAACATGCTAATTTTAGCTCTAACACTGATGATCCACCTACAAATGTGAACTGACGTTCAAAAATAAAACATTTGAAAACGGACCATTTTCCACATTTCTGAAGCATGACGTAATGGGGGGGTGTTATCTCTTTTGTCGAAAATCAGCCGTTTTTGATCGAACATTAAATGCCTCCAAATGGTATTTAATTAACTTCCCGAGCCCCTGGAAGCATGAAAATCACTTTAAACATGCTAATTTTAGCTCTAACACTGATGATCCACCTACAAATGTGAACTGACGTTCAAAAATAAAACATTTGAAAACGGACCATTTTCCACATTTCTGAAGCATGACGTAATGGGGGGGTGTTATCTCTTTTGTCGAAAATCAGCCGTTTTTGCTCGAACATTAAATGCCTCCAAATGGTATTTAATTAACTTCCCGAGCCCCTGGAAGCATGAAAATCACTTTAAACATGCTAATTTTAGCTCTAACACTGATGATCCACCTACAAATGTGAACTGACGTTCAAAAATAAAACATTTGAAAACGGACCATTTTCCACATTTCTGAAGCATGACGTAATGGGGGGGTGTTATCTCTTTTGTCGAAAATCAGCCGTTTTTGCTCGAACATTAAATGCCTCCAAATGGTATTTAATTAACTTCCCGGGGTGAAGAAACCCTTTTTGAGAACTCAGAGTGAGTAAATTGGCCATTTTCATGCACTTTTAACCATTCCATAAATCTTGTGTTTTGGGCCCCTGGAAGCATGAAAATCACTTTAAACATGCTAATTTTAGCTCTAACACTGATGATCCACCTACAAATGTGAACTGACGTTCAAAAATAAAACATTTGAAAACGGACCATTTTCCACATTTCTGAAGCATGACGTAATGGGGGGGTGTTATCTCTTTTGTCGAAAATCAGCCGTTTTTGCTCGAACATTAAATGCCTCCAAATGGTATTTAATTAACTTCCCGAGCCCCTGGAAGCATGAAAATCATTTTAAACATGCTAATTTTAGCTCTAACACTGACGATCCACCTACAAATGTGAACTGACGTTCAAAAATAAAACATTTGAAAACGGACCATTTTCCACATTTCTGAAGCATGACGTAATGGGGGGGGTGTTATCTCTTTTGTCGAAAATCAGCCGTTTTTGCTCGAACATTAAATGCCTCCAAATGGTATTTAATTAACTTCCCGAGCCCCTGGAAGCATGAAAATCACTTTAAACATGCTAATTTTAGCTCTAACACTGATGATCCACCTACAAATGTGAACTGACGTTCAAAAATAAAACATTTGAAAACGGACCATTTTCCACATTTCTGAAGCATGACGTAATGGGGGGGTGTTATCTCTTTTGTCGAAAATCAGCCGTTTTTGCTCGAACATTAAATGCCTCCAAATGGTATTTAATTAACTTCCCGGGGTGAAGAAACCCTTTTTGAGAACTCAGAGTGAGTAAATTGGCCATTTTCATGCACTTTTAACCATTCCATAAATCTTGTGTTTTGGGCCCCTGGAAGCATGAAAATCACTTTAAACATGCTAATTTTAGCTCTAACACTGATGATCCACCTACAAATGTGAACTGACGTTCAAAAATAAAACATTTGAAAACGGACCTTTTTCCACATTTCTGAAGCATGACGTAATGGGGGGGTGTTATCTCTTTTGTCGAAAATCAGCCGTTTTTGCTCGAACATTAAATGCCTCCAAATGGTATTTAATTAACTTCCCGAGCCCCTGGAAGCATGAAAATCACTTTAAACATGCTAATTTTAGCTCTAACACTGATGATCCACCTACAAATGTGAACTGACGTTCAAAAATAAAACATTTGAAAACGGACCATTTTCCACATTTCTGAAGCATGACGTAATGGGGGGGTGTTATCTCTTTTGTCGAAAATCAGCCGTTTTTGCTCGAACATTAAATGCCTCCAAATGGTATTTAATTAACTTCCCGAGCCCCTGGAAGCATGAAAATCACTTTAAACATGCTAATTTTAGCTCTAACACTGATGATCCACCTACAAATGTGAACTGACGTTCAAAAATAAAACATTTGAAAACGGACCATTTTCCACATTTCTGAAGCATGACGTAATGGGGGGGTGTTATCTCTTTTGTCGAAAATCAGCCGTTTTTGCTCGAACATTAAATGCCTCCAAATGGTATTTAATTAACTTCCCGAGCCCCTGGAAGCATGAAAATCACTTTAAACATGCTAATTTTAGCTCTAACACTGATGATCCACCTACAAATGTGAACTGACGTTCAAAAATAAAACATTTGAAAACGGACCATTTTCCACATTTCTGAAGCATGACGTAATGGGGGGGTGTTATCTCTTTTGTCGAAAATCAGCCGTTTTTGCTCGAACATTAAATGCCTCCAAATGGTATTTAATTAACTTCCCGGGGTGAAGAAACCCTTTTTGAGAACTCAGAGTGAGTAAATTGGCCATTTTCATGCACTTTTAACCATTCCATAAATCTTGTGTTTTGGGCCCCTGGAAGCATGAAAATCACTTTAAACATGCTAATTTTAGCTCTAACACTGATGATCCACCTACAAATGTGAACTGACGTTCAAAAATAAAACATTTGAAAACGGACCATTTTCCACATTTCTGAAGCATGACGTAATGGGGGGGTGTTATCTCTTTTGTCGAAAATCAGCCGTTTTTGCTCGAACATTAAATGCCTCCAAATGGTATTTAATTAACTTCCCGGCGTGAAGAAACCCTTTTTGAGAACTCAGAGTGAGTAAATTGGCCATTTTCATGCACTTTTAACCATTCCATAAATCTTGTGTTTTGGGCCCCTGGAAGCATGAAAATCACTTTAAACATGCTAATTTTAGCTCTAACACTGATGATCCACCTACAAATGTGAACTGACGTTCAAAAATAAAACATTTGAAAACGGACCATTTTCCACATTTCTGAAGCATGACGTAATGGGGGGTGTTATCTCTTTTGTCGAAAATCAGCCGTTTTTGCTCGAACATTAAATGCCTCCAAATGGTATTTAATTAACTTCCCGAGCCCCTGGAAGCATGAAAATCACTTTAAACATGCTAATTTTAGCTCTAACACTGATGATCCACCTACAAATGTGAACTGACGTTCAAAAATAAAACATTTGAAAACGGACCATTTTCCACATTTCTGAAGCATGACGTAATGGGGGGGTGTTATCTCTTTTGTCGAAAATCAGCCGTTTTTGCTCGAACATTAAATGCCTCCAAATGGTATTTAATTAACTTCCCGGGGTGAAGAAACCCTTTTTGAGAACTCAGAGTGAGTAAATTGGCCATTTTCATGCACTTTTAACCATTCCATAAATTTTGTGTTTTGGGCCCCTGGAAGCATGAAAATCACTTTAAACATGCTAATTTTAGCTCTAACACTGATGATCCACCTACAAATGTGAACTGACGTTCAAAAATAAAACATTTGAAAACGGACCATTTTCCACATTTCTGAAGCATGACGTAATGGGGGGGTGTTATCTCTTTTGTCGAAAATCAGCCGTTTTTGCTCGAACATTAAATGCCTCCAAATGGTATTTAATTAACTTTCCGGGGTGAAGAAACCCTTTTTGAGAACTCAGAGTGAGTAAATTGGCCATTTTCATGCACTTTTAACCATTCCATAAATCTTGTGTTTTGGGCCCCTGGAAGCATGAAAATCACTTTAAACATGCTAATTTTAGCTCTAACACTGATGATCCACCTACAAATGTGAACTGACGTTCAAAAATAAAACATTTGAAAACGGACCATTTTCCACATTTCTGAAGCATGACGTAATGGGGGGGTGTTATCTCTTTTGTCGAAAATCAGCCGTTTTTGCTCGAACATTAAATGCCTCCAAATGGTATTTAATTAACTTCCCGGGGTGAAGAAACCCTTTTTGAGAACTCAGAGTGAGTAAATTGGCCATTTTCATGCACTTTTAACCATTCCATAAATCTTGTGTTTTGGGCCCCTGGAAGCATGAAAATCACTTTAAACATGCTAATTTTAGCTCTAACACTGATGATCCACCTACAAATGTGAACTGACGTTCAAAAATAAAACATTTGAAAACGGACCATTTTCCACATTTCTGAAGCATGACGTAATGGGGGGGTGTTATCTCTTTTGTCGAAAATCAGCCGTTTTTGCTCGAACATTAAATGCCTCCAAATGGTATTTAATTAACTTCCCGGGGTGAAGAAACCCTTTTTGAGAACTCAGAGTGAGTAAATTGGCCATTTTCATGCACTTTTAACCATTCCATAAATCTTGTGTTTTGGGCCCCTGGAAGCATGAAAATCACTTTAAACATGCTAATTTTAGCTCTAACACTGATGATCCACCTACAAATGTGAACTGACGTTCAAAAATAAAACATTTGAAAACGGACCATTTTCCACATTTCTGAAGCATGACGTAATGGGGGGGTGTTATCTCTTTTGTCGAAAATCAGCCGTTTTTGCTCGAACATTAAATGCCTCCAAATGGTATTTAATTAACTTCCCGAGCCCCTGGAAGCATGAAAATCATTTTAAACATGCTAATTTTAGCTCTAACACTGACGATCCACCTACAAATGTGAACTGACGTTCAAAAATAAAACATTTGAAAACGGACCATTTTCCACATTTCTGAAGCATGACGTAATGGGGGGGGTGTTATCTCTTTTGTCGAAAATCAGCCGTTTTTGCTCGAACATTAAATGCCTCCAAATGGTATTTAATTAACTTCCCGAGCCCCTGGAAGCATGAAAATCACTTTAAACATGCTAATTTTAGCTCTAACACTGATGATCCACCTACAAATGTGAACTGACGTTCAAAAATAAAACATTTGAAAACGGACCATTTTCCACATTTCTGAAGCATGACGTAATGGGGGGGTGTTATCTCTTTTGTCGAAAATCAGCCGTTTTTGCTCGAACATTAAATGCCTCCAAATGGTATTTAATTAACTTCCCGGGGTGAAGAAACCCTTTTTGAGAACTCAGAGTGAGTAAATTGGCCATTTTCATGCACTTTTAACCATTCCATAAATCTTGTGTTTTGGGCCCCTGGAAGCATGAAAATCACTTTAAACATGCTAATTTTAGCTCTAACACTGATGATCCACCTACAAATGTGAACTGACGTTCAAAAATAAAACATTTGAAAACGGACCATTTTCCACATTTCTGAAGCATGACGTAATGGGGGGGGTGTTATCTCTTTTGTCGAAAATCAGCCGTTTTTGCTCGAACATTAAATGCCTCCAAATGGTATTTAATTAACTTCCCGGGGTGAAGAAACCCTTTTTGAGAACTCAGAGTGAGTAAATTGGCCATTTTCATGCACTTTTAACCATTCCATAAATCTTGTGTTTTGGGCCCCTGGAAGCATGAAAATCACTTTAAACATGCTAATTTTAGCTCTAACACTGATGATCCACCTACAAATGTGAACTGACGTTCAAAAATAAAACATTTGAAAACGGACCATTTTCCACATTTCTGAAGCATGACGTAATGGGGGGGTGTTATCTCTTTTGTCGAAAATCAGCCGTTTTTGCTCGAACATTAAATGCCTCCAAATGGTATTTAATTAACTTCCCGAGCCCCTGGAAGCATGAAAATCACTTTAAACATGCTAATTTTAGCTCTAACACTGATGATCCACCTACAAATGTGAACTGACGTTCAAAAATAAAACATTTGAAAACGGACCATTTTCCACATTTCTGAAGCATGACGTAATGGGGGGGTGTTATCTCTTTTGTCGAAAATCAGCCGTTTTTGCTCGAACATTAAATGCCTCCAAATGGTATTTAATTAACTTCCCGAGCCCCTGGAAGCATGAAAATCACTTTAAACATGCTAATTTTAGCTCTAACACTGATGATCCACCTACAAATGTGAACTGACGTTCAAAAATAAAACATTTGAAAACGGACCATTTTCCACATTTCTGAAGCATGACGTAATGGGGGGGTGTTATCTCTTTTGTCGAAAATCAGCCGTTTTTGCTCGAACATTAAATGCCTCCAAATGGTATTTAATTAACTTCCCGAGCCCCTGGAAGCATGAAAATCACTTTAAACATGCTAATTTTAGCTCTAACACTGATGATCCACCTACAAATGTGAACTGACGTTCAAAAATAAAACATTTGAAAACGGACCATTTTCCACATTTCTGAAGCATGACGTAATGGGGGGGTGTTATCTCTTTTGTCGAAAATCAGCCGTTTTTGCTCGAACATTAAATGCCTCCAAATGGTATTTAATTAACTTCCCGGGGTGAAGAAACCCTTTTTGAGAACTCAGAGTGAGTAAATTGGCCATTTTCATGCACTTTTAACCATTCCATAAATCTTGTGTTTTGGGCCCCTGGAAGCATGAAAATCACTTTAAACATGCTAATTTTAGCTCTAACACTGATGATCCACCTACAAATGTGAACTGACGTTCAAAAATAAAACATTTGAAAACGGACCATTTTCCACATTTCTGAAGCATGACGTAATGGGGGGGTGTTATCTCTTTTGTCGAAAATCAGCCGTTTTTGCTCGAACATTAAATGCCTCCAAATGGTATTTAATTAACTTCCCGAGCCCCTGGAAGCATGAAAATCATTTTAAACATGCTAATTTTAGCTCTAACACTGACGATCCACCTACAAATGTGAACTGACGTTCAAAAATAAAACATTTGAAAACGGACCATTTTCCACATTTCTGAAGCATGACGTAATGGGGGGGGTGTTATCTCTTTTGTCGAAAATCAGCCGTTTTTGCTCGAACATTAAATGCCTCCAAATGGTATTTAATTAACTTCCCGAGCCCCTGGAAGCATGAAAATCACTTTAAACATGCTAATTTTAGCTCTAACACTGATGATCCACCTACAAATGTGAACTGACGTTCAAAAATAAAACATTTGAAAACGGACCATTTTCCACATTTCTGAAGCATGACGTAATGGGGGGGTGTTATCTCTTTTGTCGAAAATCAGCCGTTTTTGCTCGAACATTAAATGCCTCCAAATGGTATTTAATTAACTTCCCGGGGTGAAGAAACCCTTTTTGAGAACTCAGAGTGAGTAAATTGGCCATTTTCATGCACTTTTAACCATTCCATAAATCTTGTGTTTTGGGCCCCTGGAAGCATGAAAATCACTTTAAACATGCTAATTTTAGCTCTAACACTGATGATCCACCTACAAATGTGAACTGACGTTCAAAAATAAAACATTTGAAAACGGACCATTTTCCACATTTCTGAAGCATGACGTAATGGGGGGGTGTTATCTCTTTTGTCGAAAATCAGCCGTTTTTGCTCGAACATTAAATGCCTCCAAATGGTATTTAATTAACTTCCCGAGCCCCTGGAAGCATGAAAATCACTTTAAACATGCTAATTTTAGCTCTAACACTGATGATCCACCTACAAATGTGAACTGACGTTCAAAAATAAAACATTTGAAAACGGACCATTTTCCACATTTCTGAAGCATGACGTAATGGGGGGGTGTTATCTCTTTTGTCGAAAATCAGCCGTTTTTGCTCGAACATTAAATGCCTCCAAATGGTATTTAATTAACTTCCCGAGCCCCTGGAAGCATGAAAATCACTTTAAACATGCTAATTTTAGCTCTAACACTGATGATCCACCTACAAATGTGAACTGACGTTCAAAAATAAAACATTTGAAAACGGACCATTTTCCACATTTCTGAAGCATGACGTAATGGGGGGGTGTTATCTCTTTTGTCGAAAATCAGCCGTTTTTGCTCGAACATTAAATGCCTCCAAATGGTATTTAATTAACTTCCCGAGCCCCTGGAAGCATGAAAATCACTTTAAACATGCTAATTTTAGCTCTAACACTGATGATCCACCTACAAATGTGAACTGACGTTCAAAAATAAAACATTTGAAAACGGACCATTTTCCACATTTCTGAAGCATGACGTAATGGGGGGGTGTTATCTCTTTTGTCGAAAATCAGCCGTTTTTGCTCGAACATTAAATGCCTCCAAATGGTATTTAATTAACTTCCCGGGGTGAAGAAACCCTTTTTGAGAACTCAGAGTGAGTAAATTGGCCATTTTCATGCACTTTTAACCATTCCATAAATCTTGTGTTTTGGGCCCCTGGAAGCATGAAAATCACTTTAAACATGCTAATTTTAGCTCTAACACTGATGATCCACCTACAAATGTGAACTGACGTTCAAAAATAAAACATTTGAAAACGGACCATTTTCCACATTTCTGAAGCATGACGTAATGGGGGGGTGTTATCTCTTTTGTCGAAAATCAGCCGTTTTTGCTCGAACATTAAATGCCTCCAAATGGTATTTAATTAACTTCCCGGCGTGAAGAAACCCTTTTTGAGAACTCAGAGTGAGTAAATTGGCCATTTTCATGCACTTTTAACCATTCCATAAATCTTGTGTTTTGGGCCCCTGGAAGCATGAAAATCACTTTAAACATGCTAATTTTAGCTCTAACACTGATGATCCACCTACAAATGTGAACTGACGTTCAAAAATAAAACATTTGAAAACGGACCATTTTCCACATTTCTGAAGCATGACGTAATGGGGGGTGTTATCTCTTTTGTCGAAAATCAGCCGTTTTTGCTCGAACATTAAATGCCTCCAAATGGTATTTAATTAACTTCCCGAGCCCCTGGAAGCATGAAAATCACTTTAAACATGCTAATTTTAGCTCTAACACTGATGATCCACCTACAAATGTGAACTGACGTTCAAAAATAAAACATTTGAAAACGGACCATTTTCCACATTTCTGAAGCATGACGTAATGGGGGGGTGTTATCTCTTTTGTCGAAAATCAGCCGTTTTTGCTCGAACATTAAATGCCTCCAAATGGTATTTAATTAACTTCCCGGGGTGAAGAAACCCTTTTTGAGAACTCAGAGTGAGTAAATTGGCCATTTTCATGCACTTTTAACCATTCCATAAATTTTGTGTTTTGGGCCCCTGGAAGCATGAAAATCACTTTAAACATGCTAATTTTAGCTCTAACACTGATGATCCACCTACAAATGTGAACTGACGTTCAAAAATAAAACATTTGAAAACGGACCATTTTCCACATTTCTGAAGCATGACGTAATGGGGGGGTGTTATCTCTTTTGTCGAAAATCAGCCGTTTTTGCTCGAACATTAAATGCCTCCAAATGGTATTTAATTAACTTCCCGGGGTGAAGAAACCCTTTTTGAGAACTCAGAGTGAGTAAATTGGCCATTTTCATGCACTTTTAACCATTCCATAAATCTTGTGTTTTGGGCCCCTGGAAGCATGAAAATCACTTTAAACATGCTAATTTTAGCTCTAACACTGATGATCCACCTACAAATGTGAACTGACGTTCAAAAATAAAACATTTGAAAACGGACCATTTTCCACATTTCTGAAGCATGACGTAATGGGGGGGTTTTATCTCTTTTGTCGAAAATCAGCCGTTTTTGCTCGAACATTAAATGCCTCCAAATGGTATTTAATTAACTTCCCGAGCCCCTGGAAGCATGAAAATCACTTTAAACATGCTAATTTTAGCTCTAACACTGATGATCCACCTACAAATGTGAACTGACGTTCAAAAATAAAACATTTGAAAACGGACCATTTTCCACATTTCTGAAGCATGACGTAATGGGGGGGTGTTATCTCTTTTGTCGAAAATCAGCCGTTTTTGCTCGAACATTAAATGCCTCCAAATGGTATTTAATTAACTTCCCGAGCCCCTGGAAGCATGAAAATCACTTTAAACATGCTAATTTTAGCTCTAACACTGATGATCCACCTACAAATGTGAACTGACGTTCAAAAATAAAACATTTGAAAACGGACCATTTTCCACATTTCTGAAGCATGACGTAATGGGGGGGTGTTATCTCTTTTGTCGAAAATCAGCCGTTTTTGCTCGAACATTAAATGCCTCCAAATGGTATTTAATTAACTTCCCGAGCCCCTGGAAGCATGAAAATCACTTTAAACATGCTAATTTTAGCTCTAACACTGATGATCCACCTACAAATGTGAACTGACGTTCAAAAATAAAACATTTGAAAACGGACCATTTTCCACATTTCTGAAGCATGACGTAATGGGGGGGTGTTATCTCTTTTGTCGAAAATCAGCCGTTTTTGCTCGAACATTAAATGCCTCCAAATGGTATTTAATTAACTTCCCGGGGTGAAGAAACCCTTTTTGAGAACTCAGAGTGAGTAAATTGGCCATTTTCATGCACTTTTAACCATTCCATAAATCTTGTGTTTTGGGCCCCTGGAAGCATGAAAATCACTTTAAACATGCTAATTTTAGCTCTAACACTGATGATCCACCTACAAATGTGAACTGACGTTCAAAAATAAAACATTTGAAAACGGACCATTTTCCACATTTCTGAAGCATGACGTAATGGGGGGGTGTTATCTCTTTTGTCGAAAATCAGCCGTTTTTGCTAGAACATTAAATGCCTCCAAATGGTATTTAATTAACTTCCCGAGCCCCTGGAAGCATGAAAATCACTTTAAACATGCTAATTTTAGCTCTAACACTGATGATCCACCTACAAATATGAACTGACGTTCAAAAATAAAACATTTGAAAACGGACCATTTTCCACATTTCTGAAGCATGACGTAATGGGGGGGTGTTATCTCTTTTGTCGAAAATCAGCCGTTTTTTCTCGAACATTAAATGCCTCCAAATGGTATTTAATTAACTTCCCGGGGTGAAGAAACCCTTTTTGAGAACTCAGAGTGAGTAAATTGGCCATTTTCATGCACTTTTAACCATTCCATAAATCTTGTGTTTTGGGCCCCTGGAAGCATGAAAATCACTTTAAACATGCTAATTTTAGCTCTAACACTGATGATCCACCTACAAATGTGAACTGACGTTCAAAAATAAAACATTTGAAAACGGACCATTTTCCACATTTCTGAAGCATGACGTAATGGGGGGGTGTTATCTCTTTTGTCGAAAATCAGCCGTTTTTGCTCGAACATTAAATGCCTCCAAATGGTATTTAATTAACTTCCCGGGGTGAAGAAACCCTTTTTGAGAACTCAGAGTGAGTAAATTGGCCATTTTCATGCACTTTTAACCATTCCATAAATCTTGTGTTTTGGGCCCCTGGAAGCATGAAAATCACTTTAAACATGCTAATTTTAGCTCTAACACTGATGATCCACCTACAAATGTGAACTGACGTTCAAAAATAAAACATTTGAAAACGGACCATTTTCCACATTTCTGAAGCATGACGTAATGGGGGGGTGTTATCTCTTTTGTCGAAAATCAGCCGTTTTTGCTAGAACATTAAATGCCTCCAAATGGTATTTAATTAACTTCCCGAGCCCCTGGAAGCATGAAAATCACTTTAAACATGCTAATTTTAGCTCTAACACTGATGATCCACCTACAAATGTGAACTGACGTTCAAAAATAAAACATTTGAAAACGGACCATTTTCCACATTTCTGAAGCATGACGTAATGGGGGGGTGTTATCTCTTTTGTCGAAAATCAGCCGTTTTTGCTCGAACATTAAATGCCTCCAAATGGTATTTAATTAACTTCCCGGGGTGAAGAAACCCTTTTTGAGAACTCAGAGTGAGTAAATTGGCCATTTTCATGCACTTTTAACCATTCCATAAATCTTGTGTTTTGGGCCCCTGGAAGCATGAAAATCACTTTAAACATGCTAATTTTAGCTCTAACACTGATGATCCACCTACAAATGTGAACTGACGTTCAAAAATAAAACATTTGAAAACGGACCATTTTCCACATTTCTGAAGCATGACGTAATGGGGGGGTGTTATCTCTTTTGTCGAAAATCAGCCGTTTTTGCTCGAACATTAAATGCCTCCAAATGGTATTTAATTAACTTCCCGGGGTGAAGAAACCCTTTTTGAGAACTCAGAGTGAGTAAATTGGCCATTTTCATGCACTTTTAACCATTCCATAAATCTTGTGTTTTGGGCCCCTGGAAGCATGAAAATCACTTTAAACATGCTAATTTTAGCTCTAACACTGATGATCCACCTACAAATGTGAACTGACGTTCAAAAATAAAACATTTGAAAACGGACCATTTTCCACATTTCTGAAGCATGACGTAATGGGGGGGTTTTATCTCTTTTGTCGAAAATCAGCCGTTTTTGCTCGAACATTAAATGCCTCCAAATGGTATTTAATTAACTTCCCGAGCCCCTGGAAGCATGAAAATCACTTTAAACATGCTAATTTTAGCTCTAACACTGATGATCCACCTACAAATGTGAACTGACGTTCAAAAATAAAACATTTGAAAACGGACCATTTTCCACATTTCTGAAGCATGACGTAATGGGGGGGTGTTATCTCTTTTGTCGAAAATCAGCCGTTTTTGCTCGAACATTAAATGCCTCCAAATGGTATTTAATTAACTTCCCGGGGTGAAGAAACCCTTTTTGAGAACTCAGAGTGAGTAAATTGGCCATTTTCATGCACTTTTAACCATTCCATAAATCTTGTGTTTTGGGCCCCTGGAAGCATGAAAATCACTTTAAACATGCTAATTTTAGCTCTAACACTGATGATCCACCTACAAATGTGAACTGACGTTCAAAAATAAAACATTTGAAAACGGACCATTTTCCACATTTCTGAAGCATGACGTAATGGGGGGGTGTTATCTCTTTTGTCGAAAATCAGCCGTTTTTGCTCGAACATTAAATGCCTCCAAATGGTATTTAATTAACTTCCCGGGGTGAAGAAACCCTTTTTGAGAACTCAGAGTGAGTAAATTGGCCATTTTCATGCACTTTTAACCATTCCATAAATCTTGTGTTTTGGGCCCCTGGAAGCATGAAAATCACTTTAAACATGCTAATTTTAGCTCTAACACTGATGATCCACCTACAAATGTGAACTGACGTTCAAAAATAAAACATTTGAAAACGGACCATTTTCCACATTTCTGAAGCATGACGTAATGGGGGGGTGTTATCTCTTTTGTCGAAAATCAGCCGTTTTTGCTCGAACATTAAATGCCTCCAAATGGTATTTAATTAACTTCCCGGGGTGAAGAAACCCTTTTTGAGAACTCAGAGTGAGTAAATTGGCCATTTTCATGCACTTTTAACCATTCCATAAATCTTGTGTTTTGGGCCTCTGGAAGCATGAAAATCACTTTAAACATGCTAATTTTAGCTCTAACACTGATGATCCACCTACAAATGTGAACTGACGTTCAAAAATAAAACATTTGAAAACGGACCATTTTCCACATTTCTGAAGCATGACGTAATGGGGGGGTGTTATCTCTTTTGTCGAAAATCAGCCGTTTTTGCTCGAACATTAAATGCCTCCAAATGGTATTTAATTAACTTCCCGAGCCCCTGGAAGCATGAAAATCACTTTAAACATGCTAATTTTAGCTCTAACACTGATGATCCACCTACAAATGTGAACTGACGTTCAAAAATAAAACATTTGAAAACGGACCATTTTCCACATTTCTGAAGCATGACGTAATGGGGGGGTGTTATCTCTTTTGTCGAAAATCAGCCGTTTTTGCTCGAACATTAAATGCCTCCAAATGGTATTTAATTAACTTCCCGGGGTGAAGAAACCCTTTTTGAGAACTCAGAGTGAGTAAATTGGCCATTTTCATGCACTTTTAACCATTCCATAAATCTTGTGTTTTGGGCCCCTGGAAGCATGAAAATCACTTTAAACATGCTAATTTTAGCTCTAACACTGATGATCCACCTACAAATGTGAACTGACGTTCAAAAATTAAACATTTGAAAACGGACCATTTTCCACATTTCTGAAGCATGACGTAATGGGGGGGTGTTATCTCTTTTGTCGAAAATCAGCCGTTTTTGCTCGAACATTAAATGCCTCCAAATGGTATTTAATTAACTTCCCGAGCCCCTGGAAGCATGAAAATCACTTTAAACATGCTAATTTTAGCTCTAACACTGATGATCCACCTACAAATGTGAACTGACGTTCAAAAATAAAACATTTGAAAACGGACCATTTTCCACATTTCTGAAGCATGACGTAATGGGGGGGTGTTATCTCTTTTGTCGAAAATCAGCCGTTTTTGCTCGAACATTAAATGCCTCCAAATGGTATTTAATTAACTTCCCGAGCCCCTGGAAGCATGAAAATCACTTTAAACATGCTAATTTTAGCTCTAACACTGATGATCCACCTACAAATGTGAACTGACGTTCAAAAATAAAACATTTGAAAACGGACCATTTTCCACATTTCTGAAGCATGACGTAATGGGGGGGTGTTATCTCTTTTGTCGAAAATCAGCCGTTTTTGCTCGAACATTAAATGCCTCCAAATGGTATTTAATTAACTTCCCGGGGTGAAGAAACCCTTTTTGAGAACTCAGAGTGAGTAAATTGGCCATTTTCATGCACTTTTAACCATTCCATAAATCTTGTGTTTTGGGCCCCTGGAAGCATGAAAATCACTTTAAACATGCTAATTTTAGCTCTAACACTGATGATCCACCTACAAATGTGAACTGACGTTCAAAAATAAAACATTTGAAAACGGACCATTTTCCACATTTCTGAAGCATGAGGTAATGGGGGGGTGTTATCTCTTTTGTCGAAAATCAGCCATTTTTGCTCGAACATTAAATGCCTCCAAATGGTATTTAATTAACTTCCCGGGGTGAAGAAACCCTTTTTGAGAACTCAGAGTGAGTAAATTGGCCATTTTCATGCACTTTTAACCATTCCATAAATCTTGTGTTTTGGGCCCCTGGAAGCATGAAAATCACTTTAAACATGCTAATTTTAGCTCTAACACTGATGATCCACCTACAAATGTGAACTGACGTTCAAAAATAAAACATTTGAAAACGGACCATTTTCCACATTTCTGAAGCATGACGTAATGGGGGGGTGTTATCTCTTTTGTCGAAAATCAGCCGTTTTTGCTCGAACATTAAATGCCTCCAAATGGTATTTAATTAACTTTCCGGGGTGAAGAAACCCTTTTTGAGAACTCAGAGTGAGTAAATTGGCCATTTTCATGCACTTTTAACCATTCCATAAATCTTGTGTTTTGGGCCCCTGGAAGCATGAAAATCACTTTAAACATGCTAATTTTAGCTCTAACACTGATGATCCACCTACAAATGTGAACTGACGTTCAAAAATAAAACATTTGAAAACGGACCATTTTCCACATTTCTGAAGCATGACGTAATGGGGGGGTGTTATCTCTTTTGTCGAAAATCAGCCGTTTTTGCTCGAACATTAAATGCCTCCAAATGGTATTTAATTAACTTCCCGGGGTGAAGAAACCCTTTTTGAGAACTCAGAGTGAGTAAATTGGCCATTTTCATGCACTTTTAACCATTCCATAAATCTTGTGTTTTGGGCCCCTGGAAGCATGAAAATCACTTTAAACATGCTAATTTTAGCTCTAACACTGATGATCCACCTACAAATGTGAACTGACGTTCAAAAATAAAACATTTGAAAACGGACCATTTTCCACATTTCTGAAGCATGACGTAATGGGGGGGTGTTATCTCTTTTGTCGAAAATCAGCCGTTTT